>NC_022034.1:26170443-26178855 GCF_000317375.1 Microtus ochrogaster | reverse complement strand
TGGTCTACAGAGCTAGTTCCAGGACAGGCTCCAAAGCCACAGAGAAACCCTGTCTCGAAAAACCAAAAACAAAAAAAAAAAAATACTTGCAAGTTGAATTCAACAGTACACTGACAAGTTCACACACATGATCATGATCATTTTTATTTCAGTGTCACAAGGATGGTTCAACATACATGAATCAGTGGAAGTCAAATCAGCACATACACATCCAAACAAAAGTCACATGGTCATCTCAATGTCACATCTAAGAGACTGCTCCAGTGTGTGTGTGTGTGGGGGGGGGGGGTCAGCCATGTTTTATATCCCAGCTAGTTTCTCCCCTGAACTTATAAATTCCTAGGATACAGGAACCCCAAGGTAGAGTAGGACAATAGAATTAGCTTCCTATATTATGGCCTTATATCCTATTTAGTACTTCACTGATATGCTAAACTCAGAGACCCCACCTTTGAGTTCAGGAGACCTTTCCCCTTAAAAGTCTGTAGTGTCACAATCAGCAAGGGACTTTAGAGAGGAGCACACAATTTTGGCTCAAGGTTTGTTTCCTGGTATTGGAGGCTGAGGTCTTTAAGTGTAGCGTGTTTCTCTGTCTTAAATATTAGCGATTCTCTCCCAGGGTTTGTGAAGAAATGTGTTGAGATAAATTTCAGGTGGTGAGGTTCTTTAACATTGGCCACTTGCAGCAAGGGTGGCTGGAATAAGAACACACGCTGCTCTTGCAGAGGACCCAAGTTTGGTTCCAGGCACCCACCTCTAACTCCAGGTCCAGGCATCCAACACTGTCTTGTGGCCTCTGCAGATACTTACACCTGTTGGGAGGCCTTGCTGGTCAGAGGTTGCAGTCTATCATGGCCTGATAGCTTTATCCAAGCTCGATGACGACTCGGGACTCCCTCCCCAGTGAGACTTCCCGCTCTCTCCCTGCCCTTATCTGGAAAAGCCCTCTAGGTCCAGAGTATTGACCTTATCTAGAGCTGTCTCTAAACCTGGACGCCTAATTTATCTTTAGCGTGACTCTTGGCACAGTTCCCTGCTAGAAGCCTTTCCCCTGCTGCACACATGGTAACTAAGACTTGGACTCGGACCTTTGCTGTAGGACCCTAATATCACATACAAAGCCTTATGACAGGAGTGTGCTGTTTACGGCAAGTTAGGCGACTCCCCAGCTACTGTCCCCAAACCTACATATTTCTATACTCTGGAATAAAGTTGCATCGTCTCACTGAAATCGTCTCCAGGGCTGCCTCTATCATATCCACAGCCCTCCAAACCCTGTTCCCCACGTCTGCTCTCTCCCCCGTGGAGGACCAGCAGCCCATGATCCCGAGGAAGGAGAACCATATGTACTCACCTGCGCATACCCACACACAGACAACAGAAATATACATCATTAAAAATAAAAAAATAAGCCGGGCGATGGTGGCGCACGCCTTTAATCCCAGCACTCGGGAGGCAGAGGCAGGCGGATCTCTGTGAGTTCGAGACCAGCCTGGTCTACAGAGCTAGTTCCAGGACAGGCTCCAAAGCCACAGAGAAACCCTGTCTCAAAAAACCAAAAAAAGAAAAAAAGAAAAAATAAAAAAATAAGGTGGGCGTGGTGGCTCACACCTTTAATATCAGCACTCAGTAGACAGAGGCAGGCAGATCTCTGAGTTTGAGGCCAGTCTGATTTACAGAGCTAGTTCCAGAACAGTCAGGGCTATACAGAAAAATGTTGCCTCAATAAATATAGATTTTTTTTAATTATTTTCTTTTGTAGGCAGATCAAAAGACCCTCTTTCCCCTCAAATATACAATAAACACAATGACTTCAAAACAATAACCCAGTAAATTGATCAATCCCTGTACCAAGGTTTTGGTTACTTCAGAGAACTGGAGGTATTGTTTGTTAAATCTCTTCAAAATGATAGCAGCAGGCCTACATAGGAACCTTTCTTGCCTATGACTTAGTGTTTCCAGGAAAATAGAGAAAAGGCTCCCAAGTCTGCTCTTGCTGGCCGGCTTGGCACTCCACAAGCCCTCTCCCCAGTTCTGAACATTTTAGCTCCAGTGTTCCCTGCTGGTGGTTTGCTACCCCACTCCGTGGTTTAAACAAACACACACAGCCCTCCGAGATAATGACCCCACAGGTAACAAGTCATAAGCGCTCGCCTGCGCAGAATGTGAAAGGTCCGCTCTAAAAATGAAAGTGCCGTGCTCAGGAGGCAGAGAACCCACAATAAAAGAAACTTACCTTGGCAGCTTGGTTCAAGTGAAAGGGAAAGGCGTTCCTGCCCAGACTCCAGCAGACCAGTCCTGAGGGGAAATGAGCTGTCAATCTTTCAAGTCGGGCTCACTGCACGTGTGAACGGAAGGGGAAAGCAGATTCGGGCGGCCTCTTCAATCTTACATGATTGCTCATCACAATTTATAAACAACATAGAAGTCAACTTTAAACAGAGAAATATGATTTCTTCCACACCTGTCTATGTATGTCAGGGAAATGCTCTGAGTTTGAGCTTTCATTTTTTTCCATTTCTTTTCTGAATCAGCATCTGTCTTAAACCAGGCTAGTCCTGAACCTCTCACATAGCTGAGCAGGATCTTGAACTCCTGTTCCTCCTGACTCACCTAATAAGTGTTACAGAATTACACTAAAGAATTACAGGCCTGTGGCACCGCACCCAGCGTCGCAGGGGAGGAGGCTAATGGCTGCCTGTACAGTGAGGTGCTAATGCATTAATACATGTTGAAATGCTGAGGCTGCTAGTGCACATATCAACAAATTAAAAAAGTCTTCAGATTATGAGACTGGTCCTATTCCACAGCTTTTCCTGCAGAGACATGAACCAACTTCTCCTCACCCCAGATAAGGCACTGATAAGACGCCAAGCCTACCAAAGTCCAATTCAGCATGTTTAAAAGTTTATTGAGTTTATTGCAGCCGGGCGGTGGTGGCGCACGCCTTTAATCCTAGCACTCAGGAGGCAGAGGCAGGCAGATCTCTGGGAGTTGGAGGCCAGCCTGGTCTACAAGAGCTAGTTCCGGGACGGGCACCAAAGCTACAGAGAAACCCTGTCTCGAAAAACCAAAAATAAAAAAATAAAAAGTTTATTGAGGTTACTTACAGGAACACGGGTGACTCAAAGGCAGCTGCATCTCCAAAAGATTAACCCCAGCCTGGGTGCTGACTCATGAAAGCTCTAACCCTGAAGCTGTCTGAATATGCAAGCAGTTCACAGATCTGGGTGTCTTATCTCTCCAGCAGTTGCTGCTGCTTACGTAAGCTTGGGGAGGAAGGGGCCTTATGAATCTGATAAGTTCAGGGATTTCCTGAGACCTGTGAGCTGTTCACATCCTAAATCTTAATGAACCTGTTGAACCAGGAGGAAATTGCTACCCAGGTTCTAACGTCCAGACTCCCAGAAAAGGCTTTTTGCATATTCTGGAGACCATGTATGGTAACACAGGTTCTAACCTCTGATATGACTATTCTTTTATATCAAAAATCTTATAAGTAGTTTGAATACTGATTAAATAAATAAGTCTATGCTCTTCAGTGTGAACACTGTAGATCTAGATTGTTTGGCTAGAGAAAGACTTCAATGTCTTAAGTATCTTTAGTGGACTTAAAGATACTCTTTAGAGGCATATAAACAACAATGTCACTAAATACTACATTACGGATGATTGCCAAAATATTTTCATTTATGACATCTCTCAGATATTATTTATTTCTGTTTTAAACTCTTAGAATATTCATAGGCATGTCTGTGCTAATACTTCTATTTATTTATTTGCTATTTATTTATTATTTCTTGTTCAGTTGGTGGTTTTTTAGTTTTTGATTCTTTGGGTATTTTTTTTTTTGAAACAGGGTCTCTCTATGTAGCCTATGTGGCCTGGAATTCACTATGTAGACCAGGCTGGCCTTGAACTCAGGAAGATTCTCCTGGATTAATATTCTTCTTTAAAATCATAAAGCGTAATATTTTGTATTTTGTTTTTTGTTTTCAATATATTTTTGATTAGTGTGCCTTTATGTATCTTACTGGGAATAACTCCCATTGAGCAGGCTGATATTATTTAAGATAATGAAGACATGGTCCATATTAGTAGATACAAAATACTTTTATTTGTAGTGGGGGCTTAGGACCCAGGACCCTACACACACTGGGTAACTACTCTACTACTGAGCCACATTCTCATCCTCTAAACACGAGTTTCTTTTGGTTGTCTACCTGCTTCCTATACAGGCTAGAATGCTTCCGGATGGAGTCCTGTCGTGTCCACAGCAGACAGATAACCTGTTCTCTGGTTGTGTGAGTTAAGATTTCTGAGAAGTAGAGCTGATCCATCCCTAGGGAGCTTCTTCAGCAATTCTAGTTTAGCCTATGCTGGTTTTTAGTTGCACAAAAGAAGAAATTTAACCTGTATTCTCACCTATATTTAGTTTCCTGCTATAAAAAAAAACTTTTAAAAGTCATGTCTTGATAGATTAGCAATTACTCTCCAATCGCACTGCTAAAATACATCCAATTAAGTTGCTTGATGTTCTTGGGTCAGTGATCCACGTGATACATCTTTTTTAACTGGATAGGTAGAAATGGTCCTTAGATTACTTCCTCATACTTTCTGAGTGGGTGATTAGGAAGCTCGGTGTTTCATTTTAAACTCATTATCGTAACTGTTTATTTTCATAAGGGAGCTAACTACCTTCATCTCTGGATGATGGCAGGCATCTTGTCCTACTCAGTTTCCCACAATTTGAACTTCTAATCTTTTTAATGTATTTCTTGTAACCTGTATTTGGTCCTTTGTGGAAATCTTATAATTTGCGTCTTATGTGCTAATAATAAGCAAGTGCTAATTATTTTAATATTTTACATTTTCTCTTGGATATATAACATACTATCATCAACATACTTCATGAGAGTAGAAAGTCATTTTATGTATTCTAAGTAAGGCATAAAAAAGAAATTTTTTATTTTTATTTTTGTATTTATTTTTCCACTGCTAGGGATTGAACCCAAGGCCTTGAACATACTAGGCAAATTCTCTACTACTGAGCCATGCCCCAACCCAGGGCACAAGAAAGGGAAAGAAAAGAAAGTAACATTTATTGCACACCTGCACTGTTAGGGGACACAAGTTCATAGTGTCTTTTTATTCCTCTAATAATTACAGTTAGAAATGTCTCATGATCATGACTGGTTGACATTACACCATTGTGTATGAGTGAGCCTCAGGTTCTGATTTTTATCCTGTCTGTCTTGACCTGGACCAACAGGTTGTTCTTCGGTGATAAGGTCCTAAGTGAAGGTAGCCAGGAGATGAAAACATAAAGAAGACAGGAAAGCTGGGTTGTGAGGTCTTGCATGAGCGAGGTATTATGCCAAGCAAGCTTATTAAGAAGTACAGCGGGGCTGGAGAGATGGCTCAGTGGTTAAGAGCATTGCCTGCTCTTCCAAAGGTCCTGAGTTCAATTTCCAGCAACCACATGGTGGCTCACAACCATCTGTAATGAGGTCTGGTGCCCTCTTTTGGCCTGCAGACATACACACAGACAGAATATTGTATGTATAATAAATAAATATTTAAAAAAAAATAAAAAAAAGTACAGCACCTTATATAGTCTCTTTTTTTGGGGGGGTAGGACGGTTAGATGGGACAAAGTCAGCAAAGTCTATCATGGAATGAAGACAGGAGGAGACTTCAAGCAATATTTCACCAAGGGATCACAGTGTATCTCAAGAGAATTACCAACCGAGCACACAGCCACCCAGTGTGAGAGCAGGTAGCTGAACTTGGGTCCCATGGAAGAGCAGCAGGTGCTCGCTCTCTTTTTCAAGATTTTTTTTTTTTTTGGTTTTTTGAGACAGGGTTTCTCTGTGGCTTTGGAGCCTGTCCTGGAACTAGTTCAAGATTTATTTATTCTTGTATTTTATGTATGAGTGTTTTGTCTTCATGCACACCGAAAGAAGAAATCTGATCCCGTTACAGATGGTTGGGAGCCACCAGTGGTTGCTGGGAACTGAACTCAGGACCTCTGGAAGAGTAGCTAGTGCTCTTAACCACTGAGCCACTCCAGCCCCAAATGCTCACTCTTAATGACTGAGCTACCTCTCCAGCCTGAGATGAGGCTTTGATAAATGTGACTACAACAAACAATAGATTTTTCTTCAACATAGATGAAACATTTGTACCTGGAGGAAGTTGTCATCAAGGACTTTCATAAAGAGGAAAGAGATCAATGTCTGGCCTCATGCCAAGCTGCCTTCCTTGTTAGAGGGTAGTACAACTGATGACTTTATGTAAAGTGTTTTGTTTTACTGTGTTTTGTTTGAGAAAAGAGCTCACTATGCAGTCAAAGCTAGTTTTGATTTCCCAATCTTCCTGGCTCATTTGTGACAGTTACTAGGTCTACCTCAGATGGTCTGGACACAAGCCTCTAGGAATACCTGTGAGGAGTTACAGAGATTAGGTTAGCCCCTGGCCACATATGGAAGAGACTTCCTAGGCTACGTTACCCTTGGGCTATCCCCATCAAATTGTTTATATTAAGTTAGCTGAGGTAGAAAGACTAACTTAACTGTGGGTGGTGCCACTCCAAGGACTAGGGTCCAGGACTGAACAAAAAGGAGAAATAGGAACCAGGCATGGTGGCACACGTCTTTAATCCCAGCACTCAAGAGGCAGAGGCACATGGATCTCTGTAAGTTCAAGACTAACCTGGTCTACAGAGTGAGTTTTCAGACAGCCAGGACTGTTACACAAAGAAACCCTGTCTCAAAAAAACCAAAAAACAAAAAGCAAAGAAAGAGAGAAATAAACCTGAGTACCAGCTTTCGTCCACGCCTACTTCCCGACACCAGATACAATGAGACCGGCTATCTCAAGCTCCCCCTGCCATAGCTTCCCCATCATAATGGAAGTGCCTTGAGCTGTGAGCCAAAACAGCCCTCTCAAGATGGGCGAAGGAGGCGCACGCCTTTAATCCCAGCACTCGGGAGGCAGAGGCAGGCGGATCTCTGTGAGTTCGAGACCAGCCTGGTCTACAGAGCTAGTTCCAGGACAGGCTCCAAAGCCACAGAGAAACCCTGTCTCAAAAAAACAAAAAAAACAAAAAACAAAAAAAAAAAAACAAAACAGCCCTCTCCTCCTGTCAGCATCAGCCCTGCTGTCACCTAGAGAGAAGTCCTTAAAGCACCTGGCCTCCCAAGAGCTATGCCAACCAAGTGTGTATCACCACCACGCCCAACTCACCTTAAGTCACCAGTGCTTATCTGTTATTCCGGAGATCCTAAAGCCTTTACGGATTATACAAAAATCTTTGTATAATTTGCCTGTGCTTGCTACATGGAACAGCAAAGCCTGCACGACAGCACATCTTTTTTTCCCCAAATGCAGTTCACTCAATATCTTAAGCCCACTGCTCAGAAAAAAAGGTTCATTTCAAAAATCTCACCATTTGTTGACGATGTACCTAGTTACCCAAGACCTCTGATGGATGTATATGGCAAGATTAATGTTGTTTTCATGACTAACATAATAGCCATTCTGGAGTCAGTGGATTAAGGAGTAATTTCAACATTTAAGTCTTATTATTTAAAAATCAATTTCTTAATGCTGTAGTTACTGCAGTGATTCCTCTGATGGGTCTGGGAACGGTAAGTTAAAACCTGACCATTAGTCATCATTCTAGATGTCATAAAGAGCATCTGTGACTCAAAGGAAGAGGCAGAGTGTCAGCATTAACAGTTTAGAGTGAGCTGATCCTAGCCTCATAGATGGCTTCAAAGGACTCAGACCTTCACCTTAGGTGTGGTAGAAAAGAGAGAGAATTATAAAAGGAACCTGAGGTTGGGGCTAGTGAGTAAGCAAAGATAGTCATTTACTTAAATCTAGTTATTTATAGTGAAGAGTCAGTAGATATTGTTGAAATAACAAAGGATTTCAAATACATAAACTTAGTTGCTAAAACAGTGGCAGGGTTTTTGACAATACATTTCAATTTTCTATGGCAGTCTTCCACCTCCAGCTCCTGAATGCTGGGACTTTAGATATAAGTTACCTGGATTCCAATTTTGAAAGACCCTCTACTACTAATAAAACGTTACCAACAGCATCATGTCCTAAAGGGAAATCTTTTGTGATAGGAAAATCAATAGATGTAGCAATTTTTTCTTTTTTTTTTAACTTTTTGATTATGTGTGTGACTGTGTGTCTATATAACATGCGTGCATGTGAGTGCAATTACCTTCAAAGGCCAGAAGAAGATATTGTATATTCTGGAAATGTCCTGGAACTAGCTCTTGTAGACCAGGCTGGCCTCAAACTCACAGAGATCTGCCTGCCTCTGACTCCCAAGTGCTGGGATTAAAGGCATGCGCCATCACTGCCTGGCTTGTGATACATTTTCTTCTTTTT
>NC_022034.1:26157711-26170343 GCF_000317375.1 Microtus ochrogaster | reverse complement strand
TTTTTTGTTTTTTGTTTCTCGAGACAGGGTTTCTCTGTAGCTTTGGTGCCTGTCCCGGAACTAGCTCTTGTAGAGTAGACCAGGCTGGGCTGGCCTCGAACTCACATTGATCCGCCTGCCTCTGCCTCCCGAGTGCTGGGATTAAAGGCATGCACCACCACCGCCCGACTTGAGATACATTTTCTTAACTACTGAACCATCTCACCACCCCAGATGAGGCAGATATCCTGTGCTTCATTTGTTAGTTTAGTTCGCATAACTGGGGAGCAAATCCAGGATCTTGCTTGTGCCATGCAAGCGCTCTACCACTGAGTCCATCCAGTGTTTTATTTTGGGAAATTTCCTTAGCCATTCAAACCTTCAGCATCTGCTACCCTTATCAGTCAGCAGCCACGGACACTGAAGGAAGACCCTCTACGGAGTAAAGATTATACTTAGCTGAATAATGATGAGCATATTTTAGTTATAAAGTTCTTTAGGAAAAGAAAAGCCAGCTGGTAGTGACACACACCTTTAATCTCAGGACGTCAGAAGCAGAGACAAGGAGATCTCTGTGAATTTGAAGCCAGACTGGTAACAGAGTGACTTTCAGGACAACTGTAGCTACATAGAGAAACTCTGTCTGGAACTCCTGTCCCCCGAGGGGAGAAAAGTTTTCTGTTGTTTTGCTTTGTTGGTAGTGTTTGGTGCTGGGGACTAAACCTCCAGTTTCACACTGACCTAAGCATATGAACTATGCCTAGAGCCCCAGTAAATTAAGTGGTGACCACAGTAACAACTTCACCAGAACTTCTTGCAGAACCAGGGCTAAGATGGACCAGTGCACAAGCGCAACCACCATCTCCCGCCACCTTCCTTTAGTTCTTCTCTCGAAGTCTCAGGGGCTGGCAAGAACTTCAAGCTCTCGTCTCTGTTCTGTACCGCTGTTTATCACCTTGATTGGCATGTTGGGGTGAGTGGCAGATTCGAGCCTGTTACGACTTCTGGAGCCAGGACGTCTGCCCCAAAACTCCAGTAACAACAAGTTTATCTTTGAGTTTATGGGGTTTTTTTCATTTGTTTACTTGTTTGTTTGCTTATTTGTTTTTAGAAACAGGCTCTTAGGGAACTTGGGCTAACCTAGAATTTGTTATGTAGCTGAGGACGACTAAAATACCAGTTCTCCTGTCTCAGTAGTCTGAGTGCTGGCATTACTGGCAATGCCTACGTTTATGTCTTGTAAATGATGTCTGATTGGATAGTGAGGCATGAGTGTGAGCAACGGAGACCTGTCAGAGACAGAGAGCACCTACAGTGGTGCTCAGACCACAGGCACCGTGGATCACGTGAGCACTGAGTACTCACACACCCATGCCCAGCCTTAACTTGAGCCAGTACCTTGTTTTGGTGTTGGTGGGAACACAGCAGACACTACAGTGACTCATCAGGAAAAGGGGTGACTTATTTTTTCACACTGGATGGACAGTGTGAAACTGGGCTGTCATTCATCTGCACAACCCATCCCATGGCTTCTGCACAAACATTTTCTCCTCGGCTTCTGTTCCTGGACAGGAACTGACTGCTCTGGAAATAAACACTCTCACATATTTCAATAAGATAAGAGCATGCGCATGGACACTGCAATTGTAGGCCCATATTTCGATATGGTGTGGCAGCCAGGTGCTAAAGCCATAGGCCCCACCTGAGGTGGTCATGTAGCCCTGCAGACAGGCTGTCTCCGCCTAACAAAGGGTCAGAATGTTGTTGCTCCTTTCTCAGTAATTTGGAGGATGCCTGATAGAGATGCTGATTCAAGCCTATGTGAGAGCTAGCATACACAGCAGACAGGTAGATGTGGATGTGACAAAATGCCATTCATCTGGTTACCTAGGAGATGGGTCTGGTGCATTTTCCTGCTCAGTTTATGTGTTGGTATAAAAACTGTTTGGATAATAAAGGCGGGGAGATCTTCAGGAGAGAGGAAACCTGAGATGCCCTTCCGTGATGACCATGTAAGCTGTGTCTGATTATTCTTTCCGGCTCCATACCAGTCAAGTTAGGGAAAATAGTTGTCTATGTTGGGGCCCACGGGCTCTAACAGGCAATGAAGCATAACAGACGGTTATTGAGCTCTTCCCCGGGGTTAGAGTCTGTGCCTGAACACTACAGAGCAAATGGTCACAGACTTACAAGTAGAACATGAATTCGAAGATTGTAAAAAGAATGCTCAGTGGCCGGGCAGTGGTGGCGCACACCTTTAATCCCAGCACTCGGGAGGCAGAGGCAGGCAGATCTCTGTGAGTTCGAGACCAGCCTGGTCTACAAGAGCTAGTTCCAGGACAGGCTCCAAAACCACAGAGAAACCCTGTCTAGAAAAAACCAAAAGAAAAAAAAAAAAAAGAATGCTCAGTGGTTAAGAGTGCTTCGCAATCTTCCAAAGGGCCAGAATTGGTTGCTAGCACTCCTGTGAAGTGGCTTATCACCACTGTAACTCCAGTTCCAGGGCATCTGATACCCTCTTCTGACCTCTGTCGTCATCCATACTCAGATACATATAAATAAAAGAAATCTTTTTTAAAAAATGGATTGCGAAAAAAAAGGTAAATAAAATAAAGATTGTCTCATTGAACATTTTAATCCATAGTGTACACACATACATACACACATATACACACACATATCAATACATGCACATACACACATATACAAACACACACACACTTGCACACGCGCGCCCTCCACTGTAGGGGATGGAGGAAACCCCGACTGAATGAAGTCCTTAGTGAATGTGTATTGTTGACGTGGACACAACCATGTCAATGACTTGAGTCCATCAGTCTGCTGGGAACAGCAAAGCCCTCCTGGGTGAGGCTCAGAGGGATGGCAAAGCCGTCCCCCAGGGTCCGAGGGTGAGCAAGTGACCAGTGTGTACAAATACTAGCAAGTGCAGGTTCCTCCTCCCGGATTTCCCACCCTGAGACTGCTCACTTACAGAAACCTGCTACCGAGACGAGTTAACCCCTCCCCTTGCACTGGGCCTGATACACACACTGAGGTTCCAGGCTTTATTGGTAGCAGACCACTCAATCAGCATCTGCACGCCCCAGCCCTTGACCCCAGCTTTTATGCACATGCGTCTATGTGTCTGTCCTTTTTTCTTTTCCTTGCCACCCCAAGGCAGGGTTCCATACCCAAGCCTCTCAGCACATGGACTCTGGCAGTTCAGACATGTATATGTTCCAGCTTCTAATGGGTCAGCTTATTCTTCAACTTTATGATGGTTTGAAAGCCATACTCACTCAGGAGAAACTGTACTTGGACGTTTTATCTCTTCCAGTACTAGAGATATACAGCATGATAATTATATGTGCTATATTAAACATGTGGGGTTTTATGTTCTGTTTTGTTTTGATTATAAAGTTTAGCTAACAATGCATTTGTTGGGAGCTGAGTCAAAGGAGCTTCTTTACATGTGATTTAAAGCAGGCATAGATAAGTCTACCCTGATAACATGTAGTAACAGACATTACTTTTTTTATTGAAATGGAGTCTCTATGACTGCCAGGGTGGTCTCAAACTCATGGAATTTTGTGAGCCTAGTTCCTCAGCCTCCCGGGTAGCTGAGAATAGGGGCTGTGCGTTTATACCAACTCGTGTAGTCTAAAGTCATCTGATTGATCATGTGTAAGTCCATCTATGAAATTTACTTCACAGAAACACGAAAACTAGTGTCCAGTAAAAGCTTTGTGACAGCTAAATTACTATACTGTGACAGCCAAGTTGGCTGTGAGGATGCGAGTGGCTGCCTGGTGGGGTAATGCCAACGGTTGGAGGAGAGGGCCTTTCTAGCAGTTCTAGAGAGACGACAGTGACAGTAAGAATAAGAAAATGTAGCCAGGCTGTGGTGGCGCACGCCTTTAATCCCAGCACTTGGGAGGCAGAGGCAGGCGATCTCAGTAAGTTCGAGGCCAGCCTGGTCTACAAAATGAGTTCCAATACAGACTCCAAAGCTACAGAGAAACACTGTCTCAAAACACCAAAAAAAGAAAAGAAAGGAAAACATGCTGGACAGTGATGGCTCATGCCTTTAATCCCGGCCCTCGGGAGGCCGAGACAGGAAGATCCCCTTTTAAGGCCAGCCTCATCCACACAGATTGAGGAAATGTTATGAAGTTGGAACTCTCAGCTCAAGACACAGGAAAAGCTAAAGCTGAAAAGAACTGACTTTATAGTATGGACTTCCTCAAGTAAATAGTCATCATGTAATAAAACATCTTAAAGGGGCTGAAATGTACCTCGGTCGTAGAGCACCTGCCTAGCAAAAATAGTGAAAGATCGTTGGGAAATTATTCAATGAATAAGGGACTTTATGTACAATCCAGATTGAATACCCATGCTCATGTGGGAGAAATAGCTGCTGTTAGCTATTTGGTGTGTATCATCCAATTTTTCTTTTCAAAATGTATGTATGTCTTAGGACTACTATGGCTATAAAACACCATGACCAAAACAACTTGGGGAGGAAAGGGTTTCTTTGGCTTACATGTTCCTGTCACAGTCTATCCTGAAGGAAAGTTAGAACAGGAACTCAAACAGGGCAGGGACCTGGAGGCAGGAGCTGATGCAGAAGCCATGGAGGGGTGCTGCTTACTAAAGAACATGGCTGATACCGGGGGTCCTAATTCTGAATTCTAAATTAAGGCATATTTGCCCAATTTATCATGTGCAGGGCCAGAAAACCGCATGCTTCCTGTCAAAGGACAGCCTCTTTCCTTGAAAGCCTTCTCAAGCAGGCTGGAGGCCACCAGGCCTAGGGAAGAGGGCACTGAGTGGAACCGACTACCACCTCCTCCCCCAGTTGGCTAATCAGGTTGCTGGGAGACCCAGAACAGCGAGCTAGGTGTGGTGGGTAGCTACAGTTCCTTCACAGGAAAAGAAACATTTCTCATTCCGTGAGAGATAAACACTGTGAAGTTCACTTTTTAAAAGGGGAGTGTGGTTTCTTGGCTAAAGCTACTGCATGTTTTTAGGATAAATGTGTAAAATCAAATGGATCGATTCAGAGCCTACATTCTGTCCCTTCATGTCCTTCTCCCAGGTGAAATAAACCCTCCCAATAACTGTGAACCCTCAACTCTTTCTAACACCTTAAGTCCAAAGTCTCATCTAACTCAGATGGGGAATAATAAATAAGTAGTAAATAATGAAGGAGTGAGACTCAAAGCATGGTTCATCTCGAAGTAAATTCTCTTTCCCACTGAGAGCTTGTGGAACTAACGTTCCTGCTTTCTGAAATCCACTGGTGTGATAGGCATAGGACCCACACCTCCTTCATAGCAAGATGAAGTCAGAAAGAAACAGACCCCAGTGGCCGAAAAGGAAACAGAGTAAACAATACGAAACCAAAGCTAGAAGTCTGCTTTGACTCTGTGTCCCACCCACCTGGTACACCGTGTAGGAAGTTGGCTCCCCGAGGTGTTGTGCTGCGATGCACTCAGACACACAGTAGCTGCGCTGCTGTAGGTGGGAGTATCCAGGAAGTATCAGAGAATTGTGCCTGCAGCAGTTGCAGGCTAGCATCCCACACTGATGGTTCCCAGTCATGGGAGCAACCCGGTCCAATCCAGGATGCTACAGTAAGCATTGCTCTGGGCTATCTGATACAGCATTTGACAGATAGGTGGAGGTAACTTTGTACCAAATTTATGAGCTCTGTGCACCAGAATTATCACAGCAACTGCTAACACTTATGTTGTGGGAGTGATTTCTTTCTAATCTGTTGCTTTCGTTGGTTAATTAATAAAGAAACTGCCTAGGCCCATTTGATAGGCCAACCCTTAGGTGGGTGGAGTAAACAGAAAAGAATGCTGGGAGAAAGAAGCTGAGTCAAGCAGTTGCCATGATTCTCACTCCCGACTCAGCTGCAGCTGCAGGTTAAGATCTTTCCTGGTAAGCGCACCTCGTGGTGCTACATAGATTATTAGAAATGGGTTAATGCAGCAAACTTTCTGACCAGCAGGAAGGAACAGCCACCAGACGAGGATTCTTCTCAAATCACGCTTTATTGGAGCCTCTTGGTTGTAGGGGGAGCAGAAAGCAAGGGGCCCGGAGCTCGGAACTATAGCTGCTTATATAGGGAGTCTGCCTAGCAACTTTTGATACTTTGATACTTTAAATGCTTTTCTGGAGACCCACCGGCAGGAAAGAAAGCAGGGGAACATCCCTGTCAATTACAGACCAGGATGTTCCCCTGCTGGTCATGGGAAGTGTGGGCAGCTAGATCACAACAACTCACCCTGTTTTCCGGTGGAAGAACTGCAACCCTAATATGGAGTTATCTATCAAGCGAGGCTGGGGCCAAATGCCATCTTGTAATGGCAGCTATTCAAATCGGCTCCCAGCAGGTTAAGAAGGTGAAACTAATGGGCCAGGCAGTGTTTAAAAGAATACAGTTTCCGTGTAATTATTTCGGGTAAAGCTAGCCGTGTGGGTGGCCGGGTGCCGGGAAAGTAGCACAACACACTTACTGCCTAGCTCCTCAGAGCTGCCTCCCAACCACACCTAGCTTAAACCCTGACTTAAGTCAGCCAAAGAGCATTGTGCTGGAATTAAGAGCAGACTTCCAAGATCTGGGGCAACAAGTTCATGGACAGAGCCCTGTCTAGTCCCCCCAAATCACTCAAACTTTGGGCTTAAGGGAGGCAGCTTTGAGATCCCAGCAATGAGCCAGGCATTCATGGGGTATGCCTGAAATCCCACCTACTTGGAAGGCTTAGGTGGGGCATGTTTAGGGAGGGGATGCTTAAACTCAGGAGCTTGGAACCAGCCTGGACAACATCACAAGGCCTTGTCTCTAGAAAATAACAAGCCAGGCAATGATGGGTCTTTAATCTCAGCACTTGGGAGCCAGAGGCAGGAGGAATCTGTGAGTTCAAGGTCAGTCTGGTCTACAAAGCAAGTTCCAGGACAGCCAGGACTGTTTCACAAGAAACCTTGTCTCTCTCACACACACACACCTCCCTCAGAAAAAAGAAGAACAAGGAAACGTTCTGAAATGCCTTTGGAGTGCTGAAAAATGACAGCTGGCTTGCTTCCAGCCACATTCCTTATGATCTCCCTACTCCTTGTGCATGCGAGAACACATCTCTCCTCATTCGTACCAGCTGAAAAATCCTTCAAATCTCGGAATTCTGGGTCCTTTTTCATCATGATTTCCACTGTGACATCATTTTCCTCTCACTGTATTGTGTGGGGTTAAAAGAAAGCTGGAGTAGAGAGATGGCTCAGTAGTTAAAAGCAATGGCTCCTCTTTCAGAGAACCCCGATTTCAGAGATTCCCAGTACACATGTGGTGGCTCACAACCATCTGTGGCCCCAGTTACAGAGGATCCAACAACACCCTTGGCCTCCCTGAACACCAGGCACACATGTGGTACACAGACAAATATGCAAGCACAACACCCACACACATGAAACACAAAGAAAGAGAGGAGTCATAGAACTAGACATGATGGGGGGGCAAAGGCAGGAATATGTGACTTTGAAGCTAGCCAAGGGCCAGCAAGCTGGCTCAATGGTATGAACACTTGTTGCAGAAGTGTGATGGCCAACCTCCAAAAGTTATCTACTGATTTCTATATTTGTCCATGACTTCCGCACCTGTGTGTGCATACACACAAACACACACAAATGGTAAATAAATTAGAAAGAAGCCTGCTTATGCTACATAATGGAATAGTATCATCTCAAAAAAATAATAATAAGTAAGTAAAACTCAGAGGTTACATTAGAAACGTCTTCTGCCAGGCAGAGGCCTGAGGATCACAAGTTTTAGGCCAGCCTAGGCTACATAGTGAATCTGTCTCAAAAAAACAACAGCTGGGGTATAGCTCAGTGGAACACTTGCTGAGCATGTGCAAGCGCATGCGTCAGGACTGCAAGAGCAGAAAAGAAAGGGGAAAAAAGCAACAGAATCCAACTATATGATGATCTATCACAGAAATTACAAAAGAAGTCTATGAGGTCAGCAAGCAGGTTTCAGCGTAGTTTGTTCAGGACAGAAGGACATCGGTGGAACAAGTAATGATAGAGCCAGGCACAGTCACTTCCCATTCGGTTGCTGTTGTTTACATTCCTTTGTTGAGCCCACATTTCCATAGCCCTTTTCACAGGTAAATTCACCTCTGCTTCGTGGTGAAGACAGGCAAAGGCCACCCATACAGGCAACCAACTTGTCTGTTTTCTTCTCGTACATGATTATGTCTACCGCCGTGTCTTGATTTATAAGCAAAACCTACAAAAATAAACGTTTTGTGGTTTATCTAAAAAATAATACAGAAAATATTACTGTTATTTTTGTTGAATAAGATCAACTTTGTACAGTTTATTTCAATCTAAATAAAATGTGAATTTTGTTTAAATTTCAAAAAAAGAAATGTCTTCTGTCATATAATTTAGTTCATATCTCATAAATTTAAAGCTCTTTCTTTTGCTACTTAGTCAGAGGAGAGATAACCTTAATCCCAGTTTCCAATATCTTCTATTATTAAAATTGCCTTTATACCATGTTTCTACCAACATTCTGATCACGGGTCATGACCAGTCATTCCCATTACAGTTCTCACCAGGACTGCCCTTACTCAACCAGGGACTTTTCCAACCTGCCTTCCCAAGTTCTCCAACCTCTAACCTCTAGTAAGCCAACTGGTCTACCACCAAACCCCTGTGTCTCAGTTTCTATACTTAGGAACTAACACAGTGCCAGAAATAAGTACTTGATAAATACTTGTTGAATGAACAGATGGTTAAATTAATCAGTTAATTCATTAGATAAGAATTAACTCACTAATTCATGAATAAGTAAATGTCATACCCCAACCTTAGCATATTCTAGTCAGCTGGGAGGAACCAACAAAAAGAACCCAGAGGCGTAAGTTTGCATGTTAGTTTTAACTACCAACAACAGAGGTCAGGAGCTTTTCATCTAACCCCCCAGGATGCCTTCCAGTGCTCACAGTCTTGAAACTCTTCTATTTCATTTTGGGATGCCTATGAATGCAGGTTCCACATTGAACATCTTGTGAAAGGCCGTCACATAGCCATACCTGCGTGCTTTGGTAATTGTGATCTGTAGGCTCCTGGGCTCTTGTGGGGAAACTTCTCTGAGCCTGCACAACTTGGCAGTGGGGAAGAAAAATCCAACTGATTCTGTCTCCAGGAATTTTCAGGAGTTGTGCGGGACTTTGAGTTTGGGGTAGCTGCATTTGCCTGTCCTTTGGTTTTTTCCCTTTATTTAAGGATTGGAATGTCTGTATTACAGAGCTTGCCATGCAACAGATGATATAGAACAGAACATATATGACAAGAGGAATGTCCTTTATCCGCATCCTGAGTGATGCCACACCTTAGTTGCTAAAGATCCTACTGCTGGGAACTGTCGGCAACTCCCCATCTCACACTTCAGATTACAGGCCTGTCAAGTTAAGCAACAGAGGACTTCGCACAAGAGCCCTGAATACAGATGAGTTATGACTAACTTTTATGTGGGTCACCAAGGTTTATGAAAAGAATATGAGTTCATACAAGAAGACGGGAATCACTCCTCCCCATAAAACTCCTCCATTGTAATTTGAGGGTAGAAAGGAAATAAAGCAACACTAGGATTATTTGGAAAATCAAAGCTAAATTATTACAATGTTTCATTCAAATAATTGTCTACAAAAGTTTTTTTTTTAGAGGGGATCTTGTTATGGAGCCTAGGTTCCCCTTACCTCAGCCTCCCATGTGCTGGAATTACAGGCATATACCACCACCATGATTAGCCCACAAATGTTTTGTGGGTGGAGCCAGAGGTCGACTTTGGATGTCTTGGTCAGTTACTCTCTACCGCATTGAAATAGGGTCTCTCACTGAACCTGGAGCTCACTAATTCTGCCATAGTAGCTGGTGAACAAGACCCCAGGGTCCTATTGCCCCCTCCACCAGCAGTGGGATTACAAGCAAGGACCACATCTCCATTCCTGGCTTTTATGTGGGTGCTAGGAATACAAACTCAGGCCTTTTCATTCATGGCAAGAAATTTACCAGCAGTGCCATTGCCCCAGACCCATGATTTAATTTTTTAAAATGAAAAATAAAAAGGTTAGGGGCTGGAGAAATGGTGGCTCAGAGGTTAAGAGCATTGACTGCTCTTCCTAGAGGTACTGAGTTCAATTCCCAGCAACCACATTCATTTATATAATGAGATCTGATGCCCTCTTCTGGGGTGCAGGTAAACATGCAGACAGAACACTGCATAATAAATAAGCCTTAAGAAATTAAAAGGTTGGGGGCTGGAGAAATGGCTCAGTGGTTTAAGAGCATTGCCTGCTCTTCCAAAGGTCCTGAGTTCAATTCCCAGCAACCACATAGTGGCTCACAACTGTCTGTAATGAGGTCTGGTGCCCTCTTCTGACCTACAGATATACACACAGACAGAATATTGTATACATAATAAATAAATAAATAAATATTAAAAAAAGAAATTAAAAGGTTAATTTGGAAATATGAAATAACAATATTTGCAAGTAAATGAAAAAATTTTCAAGTAAACCTGGAAAATACCTAACAGAAACCGTATCTAGTACCAGGCGTGAGCAACCTTCTTTGAGGATGGTCAGAGGACTACAAGAGACTCCTAAAACAATACAGTGTATTGCTATTGCCCTTTGTTGCCTCCCAGAGGTTGAAGTTAATAGACATGATGCCCTTCAGACACAGAACTCAAGCTATATCTGACCTGAAAGGCTCCTCCGTGAGGACCAGCTTTTGTAGTACCAGAAGGCACTATGTAAACTGCCAAGGGAAGGAAATAACCAAGAGTACTGCCTGGCTGTGATGTCTATGAACACAAGGACCAGTATAGCAAGAGATCCCTAAAACGTGTATGTAGTTGGGTTGTTTTGTTTTGTTTTACTCTCTGGGGGCCCACCGCCCAACTCCCAAATAGTCTTGCTTCTAAATGCCCTGTCTTAGCTTGGCTTATTTCTAGTGAGCTTTTCTAAACTTAAATTATACCGTCTACCTTTTGCCTCTGGGATTTTACCTTTCTCTATTCTCTATTCCTTCCTTTTTTCCTTCTGACTCTTTGGCTGATTGTGTGACAGGGTGGCTGGTCCCTGTTGTCATCCTCCTATCTCTCGCTCCTCCCCTTCTCTTCTGTTTATTCTCTCTGCCTGGCAGCCCCGTCTATCCCTCTCCTACCTAGCTATTGGCCATTCAGCTCTTTATTAGACCAATTAGGTGTTTTAGACAGGTAAAGTAACACAGCTTTAAAGAGTTAAACAAGCCATGCAGTGCTGCTGCATGCCTTTAATCCCGGCACTCAGGAGGCAGAAGCAGGCAGATCTCTGTGAGTTCAAGGCCAGTCTGGTCTACAGAGCAAGTTCCAGGACTGGCCCCAAAGCTACTGAGAAACCCTGTCTTGGAAAAAAAAAAGTTAAGCAAATGCACCGTGAAAGAATGCAACACATTGTTGCATCATTAAACAAATATTCCGCAGCATAAATGAATCTTGCACATTTTCAATTACTATTCCACATTAACAGTGGCGCTCGCTCATTTCTCGGTAGTAGCCAGCTGCTCTCTAGTTGGACTTAAAGCCTGCTCAATAGAAGAGAAATCATGCCAGGTACTGAAATCTAACCAACTACTTGAGGTTGGTGGTCATAGGGCTCAGAGGAGAACCGACTACCAACATTTCACTAAACCAGCATAACCCTAACTACATTCTAAATACTTACCCTTATACCACAGATAAGTATAATTGTCATCTGTCATCAAAGAAGCTTTTCCTTGCAAAAGATGGAGATTATTATAAAAAAACAAAACAACAACAACAAAAAAAAACACTGCTGGTCAAAATGCAGAAGAGCAAACTGATCCAGGGGTACCTAGAACTAATAGATACAACTACAACACAACTCCTTTATATTTATGGTTGTAAGCCCAGCCTTTAACGGCTGAGCCATCTCTCCAGCCCAACACAACTCCTTTAAACCCCAGCACTTGGGAGGCAGAAGCAGGTGGATTTTGTTTCAGGCCACTCTGGTCCACACAGCAAGCTTCAGAATAGTCAGGGCTACATAGAGAAACCATATTGCATAAAAACAGCAAAACAAAACGAACAAACACAAAACAATCTACAGTATGACTCCTGCCTCTAAGGCCCAGAGACATCACGTAATGGGGCAGAATGATTGTAAACACCAAAGCACCCAGAACTCTTCTCTGAGAATGTTCCTCTGAGAAATGACAGGGAAGCTACACCCTCATGATACATCAACAATATGACTGCCTTAGCAAGGTCTGTACAATGACAACGTAACACCAATGGACATAACAACATGGGAGGGGAAATCTCACAAGACCCCATATCTAGACAAGGAATGATAGGCAACTAAGAACCGCTAAGAGAGGGAGAAAGAGCCCCCTAATTGGTTATCCAATATCTAGCAATAAGCTTTGAAATCATATATATACAAGCAACACCAAATGGGCTCAGCAGGTTGTATTTATATATTTATGCATATGTGAAAATACAATTGAAGAAAAAGAAGCTATGAATTTGACAGGGAGTAAGGAAAGAACATGGAAGGGGTGGGGAGGAGAAAAGT
>NC_022034.1:26154270-26155401 GCF_000317375.1 Microtus ochrogaster | reverse complement strand
ATTTATTTATTGGGATTTATCTATGCATTTATTTAGTGTGTACACCCTCACCTGTGCAAGCAAGCGTGCAGGTGGAGGTTAGGGGACAACCTTCAAGAGCTGATCTCTCTTTCCTTGTACCATGCAGATCCTGGGGCTCGAACTCAACTCACCAGTCTTGGTGCCAGGCACCTTTATCCCTTAGCCACCTCTCCTGCCTCCAGGTGGTCTTTTAATGAAGTCACATTGCAGTCACACGTGGTTCAGTAGCAGAACTCAGCGTGAGTCCCTGCGTTCATCCCCAGCACTGGGTGGGAATTGAAGGTAGGATACATAGATGGTAGGGTGCATTCAGGATTGAAGATAGGAGCTTTTCTTTCTGTCTAAAGGTGGCACTTGTTATACAGTTTGCAACATTTGGTTGTAACACAAACGATTAAATCCATCTCTACCAACATGCTAAACACTACCTATATTCTACTACTGAGCTGTAGCCCCAGCCTCTTCCTCCCTCTCCCTCTCCTTGTTTCTTTTTCTACATAGGTCTCCTTTGTAGCCCTGGTTTGCCTCAAGCTTGCAGAGATAGGCCTGCTTCTGCCCCCCAAATATTGGCATTAAAACCATAAACCACCCCTGCCTAGGACTGGCTGCTCTTGGGACCCACTGCCTGCCGCCGCTCAGGGACCTGCAGTGTTTCTGCCGCTGCAGCTGCCAGGGAGTCACAGCATTTTTACTTAACTCATTACAGTAGCTTATGTCATTCTAGTAGGTGGAGGGTGATGCAGGGAGATTTTTAGTTCAAGCCCAGCCTGAGTTATATACTGAGTTCTAGGATAGCCTAGGCTACAAGATGGAACACTGTCTCAAAAAGAAATGGAAAAAATAATGCTATGAATGTGTTTGGTACAGAAAACTGTTTCTCAGGACTGTAGTTGGGAGCACTTAACTACAGTGGCCCAGAAGTTAGGAGCACTTGCAGAGACCCCTCTTGCAGAGTAGCAGGTTCAGTTGTCAGCACACACATGTTCTTTTTTTAAAAAAATATTTATTTATTATGCATACAATATTCTGTCTGTGTGTATGTCTGCAGGCCAGAAGAGGGCACCAGACCTCATTACAGATGGTTGTGAGCCACCATGTGGTTGCCAGGAA
>NC_022034.1:26148863-26150255 GCF_000317375.1 Microtus ochrogaster | reverse complement strand
TTTTTTGTTTATTTGTTTGTATTTTGGCATATCTCTTAAGTCCATATAGTTTCGAAAAAAGTCAAAGAGATTTTGAGACGTTATATTTGTCACTTAAATTTGTCTTTTAATTTTTACTTGACCTGTGTGAGTGCTTGCCTGCATACACGTCTGTGCATCATGTGCATGCAGTGCCCATGGGGTCGGAAGAGGGGTGATGCGTCCTCTGAAACTGGAGTTACAGACGGTAGAGAGCTGCCGTGTTGGTGCTGGGAATCAAACCTGGTCCTTCGGAAAAGCAGGCAGCACTCTTAACTGCTGAACCATCTCTCCAGCCTGTGTCTGAAACCCTTTTGTTTTATGATTTTCTGTGAACCACTCATGCTTTTGGTCTTTCTGCTGCTGCTTCCCTCTTTCCACTTCTGCGCCTCCGTTGCTTTCCCTTCTCTTTCTTAGTGGTGTTTTCTTTCTTCCATTTGTCCTATATTTTGTAGTAGTACCATCATATATATGTGTGTGTGTGTATATATACATATATATGTCACTATTCATATCGACATGAGGAAAAAAAACATGTTTTCAATACCATTAGCCTCACAGGTTTGTGCCAACCAGTGGTATGTTGGTGCCTTGGTTGTTGTGACAAATGCCCCCGTGAAAAGCACCATAGGGAAAGAAAGGGTTTATTTGGGTTACAATTCTAGGTCACAGTCCATTATCTTGGTGACACTGAGGTAGGAACTTAAAACATAATCTCTACAGTCAGGAGCATAGAGAATAAACGCATGGATCCTTGCTTGCTCTCAGCTAGCTTTTACTTCTCTTATACTGCTTAGAATCCTTTGCCTGGGGAATGGTGCCACCTACAATAGGCTGTATCTTCAGTCAGAACAGTATCCCCACAGACAGGGCCACAAGCCAGCGATGGTCTAGACGATTGCACATTAAGATTCTCGGCTAGGTCAAGTCAACAGTTAAAACCAAGCAGCAGAGTTGGTAAACATTTAACACCTTTTTGATGGTATCAAGAACCCCTACTGCGGTGTTCACTATCTCATTGAAGTGAGTAATTTGACCATAACCAAATTTGTGCTACCACTGTGATATCAACTCCCTCCCAAGTTTCCTGAAAATGTAAAAATGGACTCTCACAAACAAAGAAAGATCAGCCAACTTCAGCATCTGGTTATTTTTAATTTAAACCGAAAGCATATGAATGGCTGCAGGGTATGGCTCAATGGTGGACCACTTGCCTAGCATGGGCCTGTAGACTCCATTATCCTTCAAAGCAGCTTGCTTATCATCTTCAACAAGAGTATGGCAATGACTCCCAAGGTCCAAATTAGGAGCAGAAAGAGGGAGAACATGAGCAAGAAAGTCAGGACCGCGAGGGGTGCGCCCACCCACTGAGAC
>NC_022034.1:26142247-26147474 GCF_000317375.1 Microtus ochrogaster | reverse complement strand
CTGGTCTCGAACTCACAGAGATCCACCTGCCTCTGCCTCCCGAGTGCTGGGATTAAAGGCGTGCGCCACCACCGCCCGGCGTTTTTTTTTTTTCAAGACAGGGTTTCTCTTTGTATCCTTGGCTATCTTGGAACTTGGTCTGTAGACCAGGCTGACCTTGAATTCACAGAAACCACAAGCTTCTGCCTCCAGAGTGTTGGGATCAAAGGTGTTTGTCACCACTACCTAATCATCTCTTAATGCTAGTACATTGGCAGCAACCAAATTTTGGAAAGGACCAATTTTGTTCAAACTATGGCACAAATCAAACTGATGCTCTCTGCAGATCATGTTTGTATGCAGAAATTGCTTGTTCTCCAACTCTTGAGTTCTTCTTCGTGCAGGGCAGAATGTGGCGAGACATGTACCAGCTTCAGTCATGAGAACAAAGACTGCATCTTTCACTGATTAGAGTGCTGGGACTTTGAGGGAAGATGGAGCACTGTAAATTAAGAAGCCTATCGTGGTTAGTATTGTCGACAGGACTAGATTCTGAGTTAACTAGAAAACACACCTCTAGAAATGTTCCTGAAGATGTTTCCAGAGAAGTTTACCCGAGGAGGGACGATCCACCCTGAATGTGAACATCACCATCACATGGACTGGGGTACCCACCTGAGTGTGGGCATCAAAACCTCATGGACTGGGGTACTCACCCTGAGTGTGAGCGTCAGCATCCCATGGACTGGGGTACTCACCCTGAGTGTGAGCGTCAGCATCCCACGGACTGGAGTTTCCACCCTGAGTGTGGGCATTAGCATCCCATGGATGGAGTACCCACCATGAGTGTGGGATTCACCATCCTATGGATGGAGTACCCACCCTGAGTGTGGGCATCAGCATCCCATGGACTGGGGTACTCACCCTGAGTGTGAGCGTCAGCATCCCACGGACTGGAGTTTCCACCCTGAGTGTGGGCATTAGCATCCCATGGATGGAGTACCCACCCTGAGTGAGGGATTCAGCATCCCATGGACTGGAGTTCCCACCTTGAGTGTGAGCATCAGCATCCCATGGACTGGGGTACCAGAATGGATAAACAGCAGGAAGTGAGTGCAGTACCAGCAGTCATCATCATCTTCTGCTTCTTGACTGCTGATGCAGTGTGACCAGCCGTCTCACATTCCTGCCAGCGTGTCTTCACTGCATGACAGATTACAGTATATTCCCTCTTAAAGCATTAACTACAATGAGCCCTTCCTTATTTATGCTGCTTTTGTCAGGCATTTTGTCACATCAACAACAACAACAAAGTAACACGGAGCCAGGGAAGGTGACACATGCCTGCTATTCCAGCACTGGCAAGAACAGAGCAGGATGAGAGTGAGTTCCAGGCTAACTTGGGTGACATAGATCACGTCTCAGACTTTAAAAACACAGTCCAGGTTGAATGAAGTCTAAGACAGCTATTTACCACTGACGTCTGTGTCTCTGTGTTTGACACCATTTTATGTGTCTCTCCTAGATTAAGCCCTGAACTTTTGTTGTTGTTTTCATAGCCCTGGCCGGTCCTGGAGATCACTTTGTAGACCAGGCTGGCCTCAACTTCACAGAGCCTTTTTCCTCTGCCTCCCGTGCACTAGGATTAAAGGCATGTGCTATCAGCAGCTCTGTCCTCAAGTTTATTTTAAGGTCAAGTGAGCTTTTCTGGCTAGGAAGGAAAAGGCACCAGAATCTTGGTTTTAGTTATTTAGTGGGGTGGGGGGGGTGGGAGGATGGGGACAGACATGTTAGGGTTACAGGACATTTTGACAGCTTGTAGGAGTTGGTTCTCTTCTTCCAACGATGTGGGTCCTGGGGGTGGAATTCAGGTCATCAGGCTTGGAGAAAAATATTTTTTTGTTTTTTGGTTTTTCGAGACAGGGTTTCTCTGTGGCTTTGGAGGAGCCTGTCCTAGAACTAGCTCTTGTAGACCAGGCTGGCCTTGAACTCACATAGATCCACCTGCCTCTGCCTCCCGAGTGCTGGGATTAAAGGCGTGCGCCACCACCGCCCAAAAAATATTTTTTCTTGCTGAGCCATCTTGCTAGCCCAGATTTCCCCAACTTTTTGGAGTCTGTTGATTTGATGGCTGCCTACTTCCCTCTGTGACTACAAATGGTTCTGCAATCCCTTTACTAATGGAACCATGTCCTGGTGGAACACTGTCCTTTAGAAGCAGACGGTACCCTGAGTGTATTTCTGAGCGAGGTAGGGTCTTCCCTAGAGGCTTGAAATAAACGACTCTTGTTTCAGAACTGTTTTTTCTTTCTTTTTATATCAACACACCCCACGAGAAAAACAGGTTAGCAATCTCCCAAGGCAGAGCTGTCCATTTACTCTGGACCATCTGCCTGCCTCTGCATGTTATGCCAGGATAAACAGACTTTAATCTTTTTTGAATCACTGTGTTTGAGGATCACTACATCTGCACCCTCCATCATAGGTAAGCTCCCAGAAGAAACATTTAAACTAAAACCTCAAATTACTAGAATAAACAAGTTGAGGCAGACCTGATGACTCAGACCTGCAATCCCAGCACTTAGGAGGAAGACGAAGAGTTTGAGTCCAACCTGGGCTACATGCTGACAACATGTCTGTCTTCATGGATAAAAACAAAAGAGTGAACAAGTCCTACAAAGAGTAAAAGAAAGATAAATTCATTTACCTAAAGGTAGAAAGGCTAGTTTGGCTTTGATGACTGAGTGAATGGTGATGGTGGTGGCGCAGTCTTCAGGATGGGCTCGCACAGAGGGCCAGTGTGACGGCCAGTCTTAGCTGTCACCTGGGAAGAGGACCTCAATGAAACACTGTCTAGATAAAGCTATTCTGTGGGCTTGTCTGTGGCTGCCATGACTGCCTTAATTGAGCTGGAAAGACCTAACCCACTGTGGGCAATACCATTCCTCAGGGTTACATCCTGAACTGTTAAAGGGTAGAGAAATTGGGGCTGTAAAGATAGTTCAGTGGTTAAGAACATCGTGGCTTTTTATAGAGGACCAGGGCTCAGTTCCCATCATCCATGTAGTGGATCACAGCTGCCTGTAGTTCCAGGCTCTTTTCCAGCCTACAAGGACACACCAGGAGCATGGGTGCACATAAATTCATGAAGGCATGTATTTAAAAAAATACAGATGATAAAAAGATAGATGATAGATAGACGATCTTTAAACGAAAGTAGAGAAATGGCGCTGAGTCGAATCAGCGTTTATAGCCACTCCTCTCTGCTCTTCACTGTGGATATAACTGAGGCTTCAAGTTCCAGCCACTGCAAGGTCAACGTCCCCGTGGTGATGGACATACCCTGGAATTGTGAGCAGAATAAATCCCTTTCTCCAGTAAGGTGGGGTTCTGTTTGGTTTGGTTTCAGTCAGGTTGTTTTAGAAATGAAACAAGGATAGCTGGGGCTACACAGTTTCTGCTCTCCCTTTCCCTTGTTTTTTTGAGACAGGGTTTCTCTGTGTAGCCCTGTCTGTCGTGGAACTTATTATGTAGACCAGGCTGGACTCAAACTCAGTGATCTGCTTACCTCTGCCTCCCAAATGCTGGAATTAAAGGTGTGTGCCCCAACCGCCCCTGCATGTAGTTTTTTTCTAAGTGTCAAAGCTAGGCTTGTACTCTAAAAATGCCACTTTCTGCCTCAAGTCAATCAACTGACGTGGCTAAGAGACTGCTACAAGCCAGAGGACTCGTCTAAGGACTCAGAGCGTGACGATGGGAGAAGTGAGGACAGAGAAAAGAGAACAGATCTTGGAAATAGTGTAGGTGCTTGATGAGCTCTAGTAACTGATTGCACTTGAGGAACTACGGGAAAGAGATCAAGGACACCTTTGGGTTTGAGCAACCACAGTTGCAGATGAATATTGTAGATCACGCAGAGGCAAGGGTAGAGGCACAAAGGTCAGCTAGGGTACTGGGGAACAACTGGGTTTTGTGTTTTTTTGTTTTTTTTTTTTTTTGGTTTTTCGAGACAGGGTTTCTCTGTAGCTTTGGAGCCTGTCCCGGAACTCCCTTTGTAGACCAGGCTGGTCTCGAACTCACAGAGATCTGCCTGCCTCTGCCTCCCAAGTGCTGGGATTAAAGGCGTGCGCCACCACCGCCCGGCCGGTTTTGTGTTTTTATGGGAAGGAGACGGATTTTGCTATTAAAAGAAGCATCCTTTTTAGGTATGTTAGCAACTGGATGTTCATTTGGCCTTGGAGTAGTCCAAGCCCCTCCAAGATCTGGAATGATCTTGGAAACGCTTGGGCTGAAGACAGAAATCTGAAAGGTATTTTTAGATGGATGGGCCACAAAAAAGTATTAACTGGACGAAGTAAGTCTCATCTGGGAAAGACTGCATAGAAAGGGAAAGGCAGAGGAGAGGGTGAGGAAGAAAATCCATTGTAAAAGAAAATCAAAGTGGCTACTACCACAAGAGCCCAGAGCAGTGTTTCAGGAAGGATGGGCACAGCTAGGAATATTTGGTCTAGCTTGCCTGAGGCCCTAGGTTCAAACCCCAGCTTTGCGGAGAGGGATTGATATACTACATCACAAACTATTTAAAGACTGAACCATTAGGTTTGACCAAATGTGGACCTTGAAAACTACCACTTTTATTTAATCCCCAAGGATAAAAACCCATTTCTGGGATCTGAAGGAGCAATGAAGAGTAACAGGCCACAAATATGAATCTACCTTGCCACCTGTGGGGTAGTTTTTACAGAAAAAAAAAATGGGTGATAGCAGAAGGGAGAAGTTAAGTAAAGAGTTTTAGAGTTGGGGATTGGACTGCCAGAAAAAATGGTTCAGTGGGTAAAGGTTTGCCACCATGTCTGATGACCTGAGTTTGATCTCTGGGACCTCTGTGGTGAAACAAGAGGACCAACTTCCCAAAGTTGTCCTCTGATCTCCACATGTAAGATGAGGACATACATGTACACACAAGCACACACACACACACACGCAGACTTAGTAGTACAGCATATGTTTAGCATTTGGAAACTCTGGACTCAGTCCCCAGCTTCTCTCCACCCAAACTGGGTAAGATTCCAATGGGAGTGACTACAAAGAAAATGAGTGGTCATGATCCTGGCACTTAGGAGACAGGAGCAGAGGGATCCCAAGGCTAATACCAGCCTAGGCCATATAGTTCAAGTCCTTGGCTGTAATTCTTAGGACAAGAGCAAAAGATGGCAAAACTATGTAAAATAAACACTTCTGAAAAGAA
>NC_022034.1:26139112-26141692 GCF_000317375.1 Microtus ochrogaster | reverse complement strand
CTCTTCCGGAGGTCCTGAGTTCAATTCCCAGCAACCACATGGTGGCTCACAACCATCTGTAATGAGATCTGGTGCCCTCTTCTGGCCTGCAGGCATGGAGGCTGAACACTTTGTACATAATAAATAAACCTTTAAAAAAAAAGAATGCTGAGAAATAACTTCTGGACATAATCAGTTTTGTGAAATATAAGCAAAAACTAACTGCCTTAGTTAAAAGTACAAGTGACTTGAGCAATATAATATAATAATGGCCCTTAAGAAAAATGATACATTTTACAAACAATGCAACTCATTGACACTAGCTAAGTTATCCTGTGTTAAATTAACAATGTTTTACCTTGCCAAGATTCTTGGCACTTTCGTTAACTTAAATTAAGTTGGGAAAAACATAATAGTAATTGAAAAAGCAACTAATTATAAGTAATTATAAGTCAAATTATATTTATACCACAATTAGTGTTTGAGGTGGTTTAGTAGGCAAAGTCTTTACTTCAATAAGCAACCATCAAATAATTGAACAGCTTGTAAAACACAGAAATATTCCTTTAATCTTTATTCCAAGTATAACCACATCCCTCCTTGAATAACTATTATAATAAATAAGGAACATTATATTTCGTCCTAATTCCCACTTTGAGTTAGATGTTTTAAAAACCATGGCAAAAGTCTATGCACCTACCTCATCTCATGGAGACGTGTGACTCCATGCCCTTGTAAGAGAAGAGCTAGCCTTCAGGGTAGCAGAAAGCAAATTTCAACAGTGTGTTTAATGACAATGGGGAAAGGTCACTTTGTTATTGACAATGATAGTTTTTAATTTTACAAGATTGGGGACTTCCCCCCTACCCCAGTATTCCCAAGTAACTAATAACTTTGTCACCATCTCTTACTACTTATGATAAATAACTAATTCAACACTTGACCCCTAATTTATGCTTTAGTTTATCATAAGTGAAAAGTCTCGGTACCTGTTTATACTATTATTATATATCTTTGAAAATCCTTCTTAGGTATTTGAGACAGCACTGTAAATTTGCGGGGTGGTGGTGGTTGAAATACTTTCAATTAGTTCATCCCTTTAAGAACAGACAAAGACAAAAATTGCCAAACAATCTCGTGTTATGCTTAATAAATCTAGTTCCTGGAAAGTTTTGCAAACTAAATCTCCACCCGTTGACCTATGGGATCACGGGGTAATAAAGGTGGCTGCTACACCCCGCCAATTCCCAAGCTAGGCGAGGCACACGGTGGGAGGTAGATAGCGCCGGAGCCTCCAAAGCTGGGAGCCCCATTGCTCCTCTTTTGAAATAGGAAGACAACGCTTCTGGCTATTGTGTAAACCCGTCGAGAGCGGCTTTCATTCCCACATCAGATAAAGCACGAGCAGAATTAAAACGCATTCCAGTCCGACCCCGGGCAACGCGTACGTCACTGACAACGTTGAGTTTTATAGCCTTGGCAGCGTTCGTCTTGAGGAAGCACATGAAAGAATGGTTTTTTTAAAAAAAATATATCAAACAAACAAAACCCCAAAACCCTGGGCTGAAGTGGGGAATTCATAGGATCAAAGCCACCACGCCGACCGAGCAGTGGTCACCGCCCCCGCCGAGCCTCGCAGACGCCCCTCAAGGCTCCCTCGTTTTTCTCTGCTAACCAGCTGTCTGCAGCGGGGGACAACCTTGTCTAGCTCCCGCTCTCCCCAACAGCTCCACAAGCAACCCCAGCTTCCCAAGTCCCCAGCCGGACAACAGTGCGGTCTCCCGCTCAAGAAACAGCGGCCGCTCCATCTGCAACCAAGCTGGTAGTTGCCTGCACTCCCCGTAGGCCCGCCGCCAACCAGCCGGCGCTCGGCGACGCTTGACTGACACGCTGCTGCCCCTATGAGGCCCCGAGGGCGGGGCTATTACGTCACTTCCTGGCCTGTCGGGGAGGAGGCCTTATATAAGGTCTGCGCTCACGCAGCGCCCTCGCTTACACAGTATGGCCGGCGACATTAGCTAGCGCTCGCTCAACTCTCTCTAACGGGAAAGCAGCGGACTACAAGAGACTGAACTGTATCTGCCTCTATTTCCAACAGACTCACGTTCAACTTTCGCTCACAAAAATAGCCGGGAAAATTTTATTAGTCCTTTTTTTAAAAAAAGTTAATATAAAATTATAGCAAAAAAAAAAGGAACCTGAACTTTAGTAACACAGCTGGAACAATCCGCAGCGGCGGCGGGAGCGGCGGGAGAAGAGATTTAATTTAGTTGATTTTCTGTGGTTGTTGGTTGTTCGCTAGTCTCACGGTGATGGAAGCTGCACATTTTTTCGAAGGGACCGAGAAACTGCTGGAGGTCTGGTTCTCCAGACAGCAGTCCGACGCCAGCCAGGGATCTGGGGATCTTCGCACCATCCCAAGATCTGAGTGGGATGTCCTTTTGAAGGATGTGCAATGCTCAATCATAAGTGTGACAAAGACTGACAAGCAGGAAGCTTATGTACTCAGTGAGAGTAGCATGTTTGTCTCCAAGAGACGTTTCATTTTGAAGACATGTGGTACCACCCTCTTACTGAAAGCACTGGTTCCCCTGTTGAAGC
>NC_022034.1:26133932-26138992 GCF_000317375.1 Microtus ochrogaster | reverse complement strand
CGCGCGTGGCGCTCGGGCGGCGGGATTGGGCGGGAGCGGCCGTGTCGCAGTGCTGGGCCCGCCGCCGCCCCGACGTGCCCTGCAGCAAAGCGCCCCGGGACCTTCCGGGGCTTTACCCCCGCGTCTCCTGACCTTGGTTGTGTAACCTGTTACTGAGGGGAGGTCCGGGCGAGCACGGCGACGGAGGGGTTTGTTCGCTTTCGCGGGGTGGAGGCCGGCCAGCCCCGGGACCTATTTAATGCCTTTAGCGGGAGCAAAGGGGCCTGGGGCCCCGCTCGCACCCGGGCGGTCACACGCGACCACAGGCTGTCGCGCGCAGAGCGGTTGGTGGTCTCCCTGTGGAGAATGGAATCGCGCGTAGAAGTGCGGCTGATGGTGACAATGTATGGACCCGGCGGTGGCTCCAGCTGCCGGCTTTGGGGGCCGCGAGGTGGGCTTCGCAGTATTCCTCAGGGCGCCACTGCCACTAGGGTGGCGGAGGAACCGGCGTGGTCCGGTTCATTGAGAGGCGGACCAATGAGCTCCTGGGCCCTCCGGGAGCCTGGCTCCAGGGTGTGGACCAATGGGCGTTTTAGGAATGTTGGCTGCGCGTTGCAACCGTCTTCTGACAAAAAGCGAGAAGAGAATCCCGGCGGCCACGTGCTGCCGAGACTTTAAGGCACACTGGGAAACGCAGTTCCTACTAGTTGCTGCGGAGGTTTCCATTGTAGGGGGAAATGGAGCTGCAGCGTTTATGGTTTTAGTTTTCATGTCTCGTTTGCCATGTGTGCCGTTTTCAGTTGTTAACACCTCACCGTTAATCTCATAATCACGGAGAAGCTTGTTGCTCTCACAGATGGAAAACTGGTGATTGTGATGGGCGTCTCCTTGAAAATCTTGGTACGAACCGAATGACGGGATTCTCTAGGAAACTACAAAAACATTTGGATGCCTGAAATCTGTCACACCTTTAATAAAGGGAAGATGTTGTTTTCCCCAACCTCATAGTCTAACGGGCTCTAGAAATGGCTCAGCAGATAAGAGCACTTGGATGCTTTTCCAGAGGACCGACCCGGGTTCAATTCCCAGCATCCACATAGCTGCGTGCAACCATCTGTAACTCTGGTTCCGGGGGTTCTGACATCCCTCTTCTGGCTTCTGTGGGCATTGCACACGTGGAGCACAGGCACATGTAGACAAATAAACTGTGTGTGTATGTGTCTTGGGTTGAGGATGTTCAAAAACCACACTTAAACTTTGTGTGTAACCAAACAACTGAAATTTTTACTGTTTCAGTGTGATTTTTACATGCTTCGTAAACATTTAACACATTATAGTCTTAAGCACTCTTCTGCAGCTAGCTTTATGCAAGTAGTAGCTGAAACCTGTTCGAAAGAACTGAAAGAACCAAAAACTACGGAGAAACCTTGTCTCGAAAAATCCAAAAAAAAAAAAAAATAAAGAGAAAGAACTGAAAGAAGTTCACTATTTTTCAGTGACCAAAATAAAGAAGTCGCGCATTGGTTATTTACTATGAGGCTTTAAAGGTGTCTGAAAACAGTACTTGTTAGATAAACTTACCTAGTCAGTGCCTTAAGTCTTTCAGGGGAGTTTCTGAAATGGAAACACTTACCATGGGGTAATAGGATTAAGTAAGCTGATATTTACAGCAATCAAGGTGTTAACAGTTTTTGATTCTGGGTATTTTTTTTTTTTTAGACTGAGGAGGGGGGGAAGAAAACAGTATTAGTGATATAAAATGCTATGTGTTAAAGGTGTCAAATAACAATTTGGTATTTTGTGGAAGGTTTTGTTTCTTTTTTGAGACAGGGGTTCTCAGTGTTGCCCTGGCTGTCCTGGGACTTGTCCTGTAGGCTGGCCTCAAACTCGAGAGATCTACCTGCCTCAGGGTGCTGGGATTAAAGGCATGCACCACCACTGAGTTATTTTTATCCAGACTTTGAGCCCACTCTTGAACAAAATAAACTTTCAGGGTTTTATGTTTAGGAGTTTCCCCATATATCCTTGGCTGGCCCGGAACTCAACTTTTGTAGACCAAGCTAGTCTTGGAACTCATTAAACTATGTTGTGGTGAGTAGTATTTTATAATCAGAATGTCCTTACATGTCATTGCTGAAAATACTGCCTTCAATCTTCAATGGCTATCGAAATGTGAACAGAATAGAAGCTGAAGTTAAAAGATCAACAGACCAGTTAAAATAAAGAAGCAGTCCTTTGAAGCATATAGAAAGAATTAAAAATAAATTTAAAATAGTAAAAGATATTACAACATGCGTTTAGAAATAAGAATTGTTTTTTCACACTTGCAAGAAGCAGAGGACCACCTTAACATAACCAGGCTGTATATAGTTTTAAGAAGGATCCAGCCGGGTGGTGGTTTCGCACGCCTTTAATCCCAGCACTTGTGGGGCAGAGGCAGGTGGATCTCTGTGAGTTCAAGGCCAGCCTGGTCTACAAGAGCTAGTTCCAGGACCAGAACCAAAAAAAGCTATGGAAAAACTCTGTCTCGAAAATTTAAAAAAAAAAAAAAAGGATCCAATTGGTCAATTTGTGTTTGCTAGCAAAAGCAGCAAATCTACTTCCGTAAAGGGACTTAAGAATTTTAATAGCGGTTTTGTGATAACCCCCAAAAGGGAAGAGGGGTGGTTAGGAATTGGTACATACCTTTAATAAAATAAAGAGCGAATGGATAGCTGTAAAGCCATACAACAGAATGCTACCCAACAATAAATGAACCATATATGCCAAAAAAAAAAACCCACATGAATGCTGTTGAAAACAGATATGCTGAGAAAAGAAGCCAGACGAAAGTGCACGCTGTTAGATTTCATTTCCGTAAAACAGAAGTGCAAACTCATCTGGCAAGACTGGTCAGTGGTAGACTGAAGGCCTAACAGATGGAGGAATATATTGCGGGGGGGGGGGGGGGGTCGGCTTTCAAGAATGCCATGCTGGGTGTTGTGGCACATGCTTTTATTTAATCTTAGCATCCTGGAAGCAGAGGTAGGCATTGAAGCTCTCTTACAAGAGCAAGATCCAGGGTAGCCAGGGCTACATAGACACACACACACACACACACACACACACACACACACACACACGTTGCTGAATGGTGGACTTGAACATCTAGTGTTTGTAAGATCAGTCTGGCAAGAACTCTAGTGGATAAAGACTTGCTGAGCAAACCTGGAAACTGAGTTTCATCCCAGAAGCTCACAATAAAAGTTGGAGAGACACCTCCCAGAGTTGTCCTTTGACATACACAAGTACATCGTGGCATGCATGTCAGATACACATAGATAATAATGATAAAATTTGATGGATGTGGTGATGGTGTGCCTTAATCTTGGTGCTCAGGTACAGAGGCCCTGGATCTTTATGAGCTTGCATTTTGCTTGATCTGCAAAGTGATCCCCCCTCCCAATCAGTCTTGTAACCTTGGAATGCTCTTTTAAGAAGTAAATTTGGATTCACATATTTTTCTTTCATTTTGTTTCATTTTTGAGGTGATGTCTTGCCTGTATATTGCCAGGATTGTTACTAGGATTTCAGGTTTGCTCCACTGCCTGAGGAAGTGCTGCTCACCTGTAATCCTATCAGGAGACTTGGGACTTTAGGGTTTAGAGCTGGGCAGATAACTCGGAGTTGGCCAAGTACTAGGGTTTGAACTTGATCTCTCTGCAGTGCAGAACCCATTTTTTTTGTTTTGTTTTGATTCTGGTTTTTTGGGGGGGGTGTTTGTTTAAGTTTGTACTTGAATAGTGGCATTTCACTTGTATTTTAATAAATAAAACTTGCCGGATGATCAGAAAAGTAATACAGCCACACTGGCCAGCCTTATACACAAGGCAGCAATAACACACCTTTAATCCCAGTAGACACACTAGCTTGCCATAGGAACCAGGCAGTAGAGGTATACACATTTAATTCCAGAATTACAGAGGATTATAATGCGGGAGGAGACAGCTCTCAGAAACAGTCTCATTCTGAGATTCATGAATGCAGGATTGCCATTTCATACTGAGGGCAAGGTAAGAGCCAGTGGCTGGCTGACTTGCTTTACAGATTTTTTTTCCCCGTGTAGTTTTTCAAGACAGCGTTTCTCTGTAGCTTTGGAGTCTCTCCTGGAACTAGCTCTTGTAGACCAGGTTGGCCTGGCTTGCTTTTTAGATCTTAAGGTTGAACCCCAATTTCTTTCTCTGAGCTTTTATTAATCATGCTTCATGCTTTGGAAGCAGGGTCCGGTAAGAGGTGGGCTGATTCATGAGCCCTGTCTGAAGGGAGACAGACACTCCTAAATTGTTATCTGGCTACTGCGTGCATGTGCATACATTTAGTTTATTGGTAATAATTTTCCCTGGTAGCTCTTGTAATACCCTATTTTAAATATCTTTGCTAATCTCAGTCTGGAAGATGTTTTCCCATGATGGTTTTACATTTCATATTTAGATACAAAACTCACTTGAAAGTGATTTTTCTGTATGGGTGGTTTGAGGGAATAGAAGAAGAGATCCTTGAAGCAAAAAGAATCCATCTTTCCAAGCTTTAGTGCTAAGACAAAATGCCCCTTTAGAGTACTTCACGTGAAGGGAACACATGAATAAGCTTTAGTTATTAGTTGTTTGGGGCTGTGCACTTGGATTTGGTGCTGGAGGGCAGAAGAGGTCATCAGATTCCCTGGAACCAGAGTACATACGTGTGAGCCACCTAATTGGGTAGTAACCCCGAATCTCCCCCCCCTTTTTTTTTAAATTTATTTATTTTGGTGGCAGGGTCTTTCTAAATAGTCCTGGAGCTCACTGTGTTGACTAGGCTGGCCTTTGAACTGTAGAAATCCCCCTGCTTCTTCACAGTGGGTGCTTTTGGAGGTGGTTGTGAGCAGCTACAATACTATGTGTTTTGTAACTTGACACAAGGACTACCTTAGATTAGGGTTAGTGATGGCCTGAGTATAAGATTCTCAGAAAGAGACCTTAGTCAAACTCTGTGCTCACTACTAACTTGGTAGCTTTTGTTGAATTTTATTTTAAATATTTATTTATTATGTATACAATATTCTG
>NC_022034.1:26130762-26133166 GCF_000317375.1 Microtus ochrogaster | reverse complement strand
TGAGTTTGAGACCAGCCTAGTCTACAGAGCTAGTTCCAGGACAGGCTCCAAAGCCACAGAGAAACCCTGTCTCGAAAAAAAAAAAAGTTTGTAGCTTATGTATACCTACTGCAGTATAAAAATAATAAAGAATAACGATGTGGTAGAATAAGAAATAAAGGCCTCCATGTGAGTGTTGAGAATCAAACCCAGGTCCTCTATAAGAGTAGGCAGTATTCTTAACCACTGAGCCATCTCTCCAGCTTCCCTTCTGCCTTTTTAACTGTGTGATCTTGACTTTGATAGGGTATTTGTGGCTGTTTAATGTTAATGTGCTCTTTTGATAGGGTTTCCTTTTTTAGGCTATTATAAGTTATGCTGGGAGTATTCTTTTAGAGCTAACTTTCCTGTGTGTGGGAAGCGGGATCTATACAGTTCCGTAATTGCTGCTCACTTTCACTTTGAGGAGGGCTGGGATTGGAATTCAGCCTGATAAGTACTACAGAGATGCTTAATATCATCTTGTGATTAGTTTATATGATTATTTTTTGTTTCCAGACAGCTGTGCAGTTCAGGCTGGCCTGGAGCTGCCTTAGCCTCTCCATTGCTAGGTTATAAGCATATTCACAGGTGCCGAGCAGCAGCACACAGCTTTTAACTAGACAGTTAAGTTCTTTTTAGTAAGAGATAACTATATAGTGTTTGTTTCCTCCATCTTAGTAGCAGCCAGTCATGCTTCTTCAACCAATGGTGATGTAGTCAGTAGTTTTTCTTCTATCATGGGATAAAGGGAAGCACTGACTTAAAACTCTTTAAGTCAGTTGGCTTAGCAACCAAATGATTTATGAAGGTGCATACATTTACGGCCAAAGGCCCAAAAAAAGAAATGTGGAAAGATGCACTTTTTGTAAATAATGCCTTGTTGGAACCTCTGACAGTCTATTAATTAACATCTATGGTAATTTTTGCTGATGAGGGCAGAACTGGGTGGTTTAAGAACATGTTGTCTGCCTTGGAATAATTACCTGCTAGCTTTACAAGAAGGTGTGCCGACAGGTTTCTTTGTTTGTTTCTTTGTTTTTTAAAGAGGAAAGGTTTTATTGCTGTCCACATGATATGAAGACGGTGGGACTTTATAGTTAGTTAAGGCATTTCTGAGTTAGGTATTTATCTGTTTAGAAAGTCTAATGTAATCAGTAATAATGGTTGAAGATATGTGCCTTATTCCTAATTCTGCACCAAGATTACTAGCCTGTATTAACTTTCACCAAATTGGTCTGTTTGTAAGTCTTGATGTTGCGAATTTTAAGCATGGGATTCAAATTGGTAGCCAACAAAACCAACCTATTAGGATCACATACTAGTTTAGTGGTTGGAAATGATTAAATTATCAAAGCTTAGTAAAAACAAATACGTAAATCAGATATTCTTGTATATAATTTTTGTTTTTAAAGGATATTTTCTCATTGACTTAGGTCAGTGTTTCTTATACAATTTGGGGACAATTGTTACCAGGAGACATTTGGCAATATTTGGAGATGTTTTGGTTGGCATAGCTTGGGGGTGGGAGTAGGTAAAGGCCAAGGATGTTTGTACCCTGTGCAAAGAACAGCTCAAATCCCAGCAAGGAAGTATAAGGTCTAGAATGTAAGTATTGAAGTAACTGTTAAGATACTGAAAAAAAAGCTGGGTGATGGTAGCACACGCCTTTAATCCCAGCACTTGGGAGGCAGAGGCAGGTGGATCTCCCAAGTCCAAAGCTAGCCCGGGCTACACAGAGAAAACCCTGTCTTAAAAGAAAAAGAGCATGGTTTTAAAAAAAGAAATACACACTCTTTGCTTCTAATAGTAATGGAGACCTGGAGAGAGGACCCCATGATAAAGAGCGGTGACTGCCCTCCCAGAGGACATGGATTGGGTTCCCAGTTTAGACAACAGGACCATCTGTAGCTATCTGTAGCTCCACTTCCCAGATCAGGTGAGCCCCTTTGGCTTTTAAGTTAGAAGAAAAAGTGAAATGGTCAGTGCGGAGGCACACTCTTTAATAACAGTGCTTGCTCAGTAATCAGAGGCATGGCAGATCTCTTGGAGGCCAGCCTGTGTACATGAATTCCAGGCTATCTCAAATATAGATTAAATGGTCTTAGTTACTATGTCATATTTTCTGTTTAAAATTCCCAAGAGCCTAGAAATATAACTCAGTGGTTGAGTACTTACCTCTTATGGACCAGGTTCCATCTCTAATAATGGAGGACTAAGGTCTTAAAGAGTAAAACTTGGTAGAAATAGTACTGTTGTTAATTGTGAGTTTCATTGCATTAACAGATCTGAGTGGGATGTCCTTTTGAAGGATGTGCAATGCTCAATCATAAGTGTGACAAAGACTGACAAGCAGGAAGCTTATGTACTCAGGTAAGTGCTGTAG
>NC_022034.1:26114571-26129977 GCF_000317375.1 Microtus ochrogaster | reverse complement strand
CACTCGGGAGGCAGAGGCAGGCGGATCTCTATGAGTTCGAGACCAGCCTGGTCTACAGAGCTAGTTCCAGGACAGGCTCCAAAAACCACAGAGAAACCCTGTCTCGAAAAAGCAAAACAAAAAAAGAGTGAATGGGAAATAAAACTGAATCCTATTCACTCTAAAGGAAAATAAAGTCACACAATCTCAGGGTAAATGCATGTACTCCACATGTTCAGAATTAACATGTGTATGTGTAGAATGAGGAATGACTGTAGGTTACAGACATGAACTATAAACGGATATAGAGCTAATTTTTTTGCTTTTTTTTGTTTTTTTTGGTTTTTTGAGACAGGGTTTCTCTGTGGCTTTGGAGTCTGTCCTGGCACTAGCTCTGTAGACTAGAGCTAATTTTTTAGTTCTAATTTTGTTGTCGATTATTAGGTTTTGGTGATGAATACATATAAAGTATATCCAATGGCGATGTAAAAATTACAAATATTGATGTACATTACACTAATTGTATTCTCAGTAATACATGCTGGGGTAATGATCGCTTGCCTTTCTGTTGCAGTGAGAGTAGCATGTTTGTCTCCAAGAGACGTTTCATTTTGAAGACATGTGGTACCACCCTCTTACTGAAAGCACTGGTTCCCCTGTTGAAGCTTGCTAGGGATTACAGTGGGTTTGACTCAATTCAAGTAAGTGCTGGACATGTTTAAAACTGATAATGATTTTTGTTTTGGTTAGATTTCAGTATCTTACCTCAAAGAAAGGAATGTTATTGATGTCAGAATTGGTTTCTTTGCACCTGTGGTTGGGACTGAACCCTAGGCTTCACATGGTGCTAATCCAATGTTCTGTCACTAAACTATACTAACTGCCCTGCTAATGCCTAAGCTTGTCTCAAACTCAGTTCTCTTGCCTTTCTTCTGGAGTTCATAGTAGGTGCACATTACTGCACTTAGCCTATTTGGGGGAGTGGAAGTGAGGGAGGTCTGGTTTTGGAGCCCTGGCTGGTCTCAAACGTACACTCTTGCTTTCGTGTCCTTGGTGCAAAGATTGAAGCTGTGAACCAGCATACCTGAACCACTAGTATAGTTATGAATAATTACTCAACTGTCCTTGTAAGAAATCTAAATCATAGGCACTTAGTGTTGACTATTATAAAATACTTTCCATGTAAGCCTGAATCGTGATCTGTTTTCCATTCCAGCTTAAAAAGTACATTGCAGTATGCATTTTAATGTCATTCTGATCGCTAATTTGTGCTTCACAGTTGGAATATTTGTAACATTTTTATTTTCTTGTCTTTTCTATATGTAGAAAATTGATTTAGGGGAAAAATCTTAAAGATCTCTCTTCTTTCTTTTAAGAGCTTCTTTTATTCTCGTAAGAATTTCATGAAGCCTTCTCACCAAGGGTACCCACACCGGAATTTCCAGGAAGAAATCGAATTTCTTAATGCAATTTTCCCAAGTAAGTAAAAATAGAATGTAGTAATTCTTGTCTTTTAAAGTTGGGGATGCAACTATTTAAAGATGCATGGGTGTTTTGTTGTGATCTCTGAAGCAGGGTCTTACGATCTTTGAGGTCTGGGGCTGGACTGGAACTCCTGGGACTGTTTGAAGTATTTGCTACAGGGCAGGCGGGGGGTAGCACTATATTGTATGCTTTGTTTTTCTTTACCTAGGTGTTAAAGATCTCAGACAAATTTTGGTTGTGGGTTTACAAGTTGTATTGTGCACTTGTAAAAATAATGTCAGTGCTGTTAAGGTGGACAGAATGTCATGGGAAGTAAGACAAGAGGGCTTGTACCTGTTCCCTGGTTACTAACTAGACTGAAGGAGCCCTTGAGCCTCAACATTCAAGGCTAGTCTGGGCCAGATAACGAGAACTTGTTTCAAAGACAGCAGCTGGGGAGAGAGTACAATTAATTGTAAGTTGCTTGCTATACAAGGACCCAAATTTGATCTACATTTAAAATAAGGACAGGCCCAACCAGGTGTGGTGGAATGAGTTTGTAGTGCTGGTACTGTAGATGCAGAGACTGGTAGGTTCTGTGGCACACAGCCTGGCCTATTCTGCAGACTTTAGGGCCAGTATCCCAAAAAATGAGGTAAATGGCGCTAAACCTAAGACGTCTTAATAACTTTGCAAAATCACTTACAGGAATGGCTTTAAAGGTGAAAATCTAAGGGTAAGGTATGTGTAGCTCACAAATAGTGGTGAACGCATACTTAGCATGTATGAGGCCCTGAATTTGATCTTCAACACTTCAAGAAATAAAAAGACTTCAGACATTTGCCAGTAATTTATGACCTCAGACACTACGTGCTGCCAGAGAGTGGTGGGTATTTACTTGGTGTCATTTCCAAGTTGGTTTACTGTGCTAAGGGAAATTTTGAAACAGTTTGGGAAGGATATGTAAGTAAAACGACTTACCTTGATTAGAAGACTAGGAAAGTAGCCAATTCTCTGCCCGGTGGGAGTTTAGGAAGAAGGTAAAGTTTTCTGGTAGTTGTCTCAACCATTTACATTTCAAGAGTATTAGTGGCAGCCCCTCTCCCCCCAAAAGAGGGTGTTTAAGAGCAAAGGGGAGGAACTGGGTGGTGTGAGCAGTTGCTGCTCTTGCCAAGGACCCGGATTTGGTTCCTGGTGTCGGCATGGCGATGATGCCATGTGGTGCCAGCAGCTCATACAGCAGACCTTTAAAATAGCATTCTAAGAATTCACCCACTTTTTCTCTTCACTGATTTTTATTTTTTTTATTTTTTTTTGGTTTTTCGAGACAGGGTTTCTCTGTGGCTTTGGAGCCTGTCCTGGAACTAGCTCTGTAGACCAGGCTCTCGAACTCACAGAGATCCGCCTGCTTCTGCCTCCCGAGTGCTGGGATTAAAGGCGTGCGCCACCATCGCCCGGCTTCCACTGATGTTTTTAATAGGTCCCAAATAATACTGTATTGAATGGCTAATAATGAACCAAATATCTTTTTCCTTACAGATGGAGCAGCATATTGTATGGGACGTATGAATTCTGACTGTTGGTATGTAATTTTGATTTGGTTTTGTTGCCCATATGTGTGGGTTTTGAGGAAATGGAAGTAGTGTTTTTTTAAGCTAGACCTTGGTAGCGTATGCTTCCTAATCCCAGCTGCTCTGGAAGCTGAGGGAAGAGAACAAGACCAGCAAAGGCCATATAGTGAGACAAAAAGGGAAAAGGATGGGGGTGTGGTTCTGTGGTAGAGTGAGTGTTTGGATTCCTGGGTGTTTGAGCAGCTATCCACTGGAGTTTGGTTAGCCACTTAGAACCCTTAAAGAAAGCTGGCTCTTCTTCCCTCGGAAGCCATCAGTTGTCACTGGCTTTTCTATTGAGGTTGGGGCCTTGTGACACCCCTCCCGCCTTCCACTCCAGGCCGGAATGTTGACTGACTTGATCTTAACAGGCATCCACAACTGCTGTGAGGTTTAAAGTGTAGCCATTATGAGAGGGAGACATGGGCTTGTTTTGTTTTATGAGACAGGGTTTCTCTGTGTAGCCCTAGCTGACCAGGAACCCACTCTGTAGACCAGGCTGGCCCCGAACTTGGAGATCCCCCTGCCTCTGCCTCCCAGGTGCTGGGATTAAAGGTGTGCACCACCACTACTTGGCTGGACATGGGCTTCTTGAAAGAACCAATGTAAGGCTTATTCTGAACTGTCTGTGGATTATGTTCTGCTTCTGTCTAGGTACTTGTATACTTTGGATTTCCCAGAGAGCCGAGTAATCAGTCAGCCAGATCAAACCCTGGAAATTCTGATGAGTGAGCTTGACCCAGCAGTTATGGACCAGTTCTACATGAAAGATGGTGTTACTGCAAAGGATGTCACTCGTGAGAGTGGAATTCGTGACCTGATACCAGGTTCTGTCATTGATGCCACACTGTTCAATCCTTGTGGCTACTCGATGAATGGAATGAAATCGGATGTAAGTAATTAGAATCTTCCGTAATTGTCTTAATATTTGTATTTTCCCTTTGTATTACTAATAACAATAAAACTTTTCTCTAAGGGAACATATTGGACTATTCACATCACTCCAGAACCAGAATTCTCTTATGTTAGCTTTGAAACAAACCTAAGTCAGACCTCCTATGATGACCTGATCAGGAAGGTTGTGGAAGTCTTCAAGCCAGGAAAATTTGTGACCACCTTGTTTGTTAATCAGGTAATTTGACTTGTTTTCTTTTTCTCTTTTGACCATATCTTGCACATGCTAGGCAAATACTTCCCAGCCCAACTAATCTGGCAGCTATGAGTGATAAGACCTCAAGGTGAATGGGGTAATGGGATTGCCACGAATGTGTAACAGGATGACAGCTGGGTGCCATTCACTGGGGTTACTTGGAGCAGAGAAACCTTACATATTTCATTAGATTTTTCAGCAATCCTTGTTTTTTTATATGGCACCCAGTTAGCAAGCTCCTTTCTATCACTGCTCCCTTTTGACAGCCTGGTCAGAAACCATAAGACAGCCTGCTTTTCAGCCCACAAGAAAAAAGATGCCTTAGTTTGGGACTGGAGAGAGAAAACCCAGCAGTTAAGAGCACCCTTAGTAGAGGACCCGAGTTCAGATCTCAGCACCCACATCAGCTGGCTCACAAAACACAGAGATGGCAAGGAATCATACAACCCTGTCTCACATGACATCTACATACACAAATAAGTGCATTAAGAAAATAAATCTTTGTATTGCTGCTGCAGTTAGAGTGAGGCAGTCATCTATTCACAGCATCGCTGTTGACGGAAGTACTCATGTTTGTTTCCATCTTTCCCCAGAGTTCTAAATGTCGCACAGTGCTTTCTTCACCCCAGAAGATTGAAGGTTTTAAACGTCTTGATTGCCAGAGTGCTATGTTCAATGATTACAATTTTGTTTTTACCAGTTTTGCTAAGAAGCAGCAACAACAGCAGAGTTGATTAAGAAAAATGAAGAAGAAAAAACGCAAAAAGAGAAGAAGACACACAGGAGGTGGTGGCTGCTTTCTAGATTTTGATCCTGGGGGCTGTGTTCTCCATGACCACCACCCTATAGTTGCAGAAAGCCCTAGATGTAATGATAGTGTAATCATTTTGAAGTGTATGCATTATTCTATCAAGGAGTTAGATATCTTGCATGAATGCTCTCTTCTGTGTTTAGGTGTTCTACGCCACTCTTGCTGTGGAATTGAAGTGCATGTAGAAAAGAACTTTGACTGTATGAATCTCTACAACACTTGTGAAAATGATTCAATTTGGTTTATGCACAGTGTAATATTTCTGCAGGCATCATCCAAAATCCCCCACAGACAAGGCTTTCGTCCTCATTAGATGCTGGCCTCAACTGAACATCTGCGACTGTTCTATTAAATTGCTGCCAGAGTTTTTACATCCAGTTACCTCCACTTTCTAGAGCATATTCTCTACTAATGTTATTCAAAACCAATTTTTACTTCATACAGGTGTTTTATGCAATGGCAATTAAAGTTTTTCTTCCACAAGTTGAGTACTTGTAAGAAAATGCTGATTCCAGTGACTGTTTTGTGTTCTACTGTTTTAATAGTTGTTCTTCCTGCATTTATAATCCTGTGATTGATTTCTTCTGTCACCAAAGTCTTTCCCTCTTCTCTCAATTCACACCCACCCCAACCCCCAATTAAAGCAATACACTATTTCACTGGACTTGAAATATCCCCCCACCCCCTCAAGTGGGGGGGGTTTCGGAGATGGTCTCTGACTTTTTTTTTTTTTTTTTGTTAAGACATAATGTCTTATTGACTTGAACTGTGGAAGACAAATGACAAAACTGAATGTATCAAATGGAAAGCATTTTCTCTCCCGGGGTGGGTTAGCAGGGAGAACTCATTAAAGACTCAATGGAAACAGTAGGCTATGCAGTGTACTTGAATTAGCTCTCATGGAGTGCCTGCCATGGCTTCACTAACTTGTTAAGTAGTGACAGGAGGAAGTAAGTCCGCTAAGTCAAGCAGATAGTCAATCCTAGACATTCTGACCTCAGTACGCACTGTCAACTTTTAACCTGTTGCCATCAGTTTCTACTAAAAGGAAAATTTGATTCAAAACAGAATCTGTGCCATTTCTATCTGACTTAGAAGTTGTATTTTTGTGTGTGATGCATGTGAGCTGTTCTGACTTCACCTTTTCCTGTGTGGTCTTCCTTTACCATGCTGTTCATATGACCAAATAAAAGGCTGCCCAGAGTGAGGACTGTCCAGATAGTAAACGTATATGCACACACAGATAGTCAGTGGGGCTGGGGCTAGAAACGCAGGCTTTCAAGAGTTGGCATGTCAGTGGCAATTGCAGATATTGTGGTATATAAACTGCTGGGAGAAGAGCAGAATGGACTAAAATTTCCTATTTATTGCCCTTGTACTGTTTTCTTGGTGTTTCTGGACTGATACAGTGATGTCTTGTTCCTTCTGTATTTAAAATGAAACACTTTTTTAGCGTTTCTAAACATAGAATCTACTTGGTTTGGAATCAAGTGGTTGGAACACTGTCTGGATTTTTACTTTAAGCATGCTGTTGATTGAAGGCTTCGTTCGGGAAGCCTCCAATCAGCTTTATCAGTGTGGTTCTATAGTGAGCACAGCAGCTAATGTTTTGGACTGCTATTTGGAGGACCAGTGCTTATTTAAGCTAACTTTGTAACCCAGTAGATTTTGTTGGTTTGCGGTCTGATTCTCCCATCTTATAGAATTATGAATTCTAATATTGAAGTTTGCATAGGTTTGTGTGGAAAGAAGCCTAGAAAACAAACTGTAGATTGGATAGTGATCCTAGTTTGATTGCAAGAGGGGAAGTTTTGGTGCCATAATTTCTTTGTTGGTGTTGGACTTTTAATCGGTTGAAATGTATTTCTGTACCACAATGTAAACTTCAATAAAAGTTTGCTTAATTGTCTAGTAACATTCAGAAATTTTTCTGTTGCTTGATGTCGACCAAAAACCAAATTTCACAAACATTTGAAGGTAGAAGTTTACATACAGCCCTTTATAGATTTGACTCTGAAGCCATCAGTAGGGGTCTTGTACAATTTTTTTTTATTGAAGTTTGCTTGGCAGGGACTCTATCTCTGCTCCTGGTCATTTTGGGGGCTTGTTGGTTGGTTGGTTGGTTGGTTGTTTTGGGGTTTTTGTTTGCTTGTTTTGACTAGGTGTCTAGTAAGCATGAAAAATGTTCTGATATTCTTGGATGGGCTTAAATTAGAAGATGCTTTGCTGGTTTTCTCTTTAACAAACCAGGATTGGAATGACTAGATTCCTCAGCTAAAAAGTAGATGAGGTAAGAGGATCACGTGAGCCCTGTAGGTGGAATAGATATCCCTAGGGGGGAAAAATCAAACACTATGCTTGTATATGATGCATAGAACTATTGGTGAAAATTTTGATGTTAAACTAGTGAGCATAAGAGATTTGCATTTGTGCCACAAGTCAAATAAGTAAATTTGATGCCTTTATTCTGGACAAATACATGCTACTGTGTGACTGAGTTCCCCACACCCCCTCCACTGTTGCTACTGAAGTGGAAGAGGCACCATTGGCTCTGCTTGGATCTTTTCCCTTCCTGCCTTTTGGCTCTCCCATGAATGCTTGTGTTTCAGCCGAGTTCTGTGCTTTTCTGACTTCCAGTTTTCTATTTTCCTTTCATCTGTCAGAAGTGTCTTTACTGCTGTCTGGGTGATAAGTATCTTGACTGAATTCCTGTCTGTAATCCCAGGAGGTCAGCCTGATGGTTTTAATTAATCTTAAAGGTGTGGTGGCACACCTTTTAATCCCAGCACACAGGAGGCAGGGATTGGCGGATCTCCAAATTAAAGAGACCAGCCTGGTGTACAGAGCAAGTTCCAGAGAAACCCTGTCTCAAAAAGCCAACAAGAAAAGACACGGTAGAGGACCAATTTCCACCAGTTGTCCTCTAACCCCCAATGTCTGTTCCCCTCACACAAAAGCTGTTCATTTGTTCAATTTAGTATGCAGTAAATGCTAACCACAGTGCCAAGTATATAGATGCATAAAAAATAAGTGTATAGCCGGGCGATGGTGGCGCACGCCTTTAATCCCAGCACTCCGGAGGCAGAGGCAGGCGGATCTCTGTGAGTTCGAGACCAGCCTGGTCTACAGAGCTAGATCCAGGACAGGCTCCAAAGCCACAGAGAAACCCTGTCTCAAAAAAAAAAGTGTATAGGGGGTGGAGAGATGACTGAGTTCAATTCCCAGCAACCACATGTTGGCTCACAACCATCTGTAATGAGATCTGGCCCTCTGGCATATGGGCATACACAGAGGCAGAATGTTGTATACATAATAAATCTCTGTGAGTTCGAGGCCAGCCTGGTCTACCAAGGGAGTTCCAGGACAGGCTCCAAAGCTACAGAGAAACCCTGTCTCGAAAAACCAAAAAAAAAAAAAAAGTGTATAAAACTATAAACTTTCCATTGACATTCAGTCTATAGTGGGAATGTAAGGTCATTGAAATGAGGGCTGGGCTGTGATACCGTATGCCTTCAGTCCCAGCATAAGAGGGTGTGGCGCTCAAAGCAGATTGGTTTAAAATAAAACAGAATTAGTGAAAATTGAAGGCAGGTTTGAAAGACCCTAGACTAGTTAGGTGAAATGTTAGAGGTTGAATGGTTAACATGTAGTAACGAATGTGCTATGTGCACATTGAACCAGCATGTAACATAAGTTTTTTAAAGTCTTATTCCCTATTTATTAAAGAAAAGTTGAATCAGATGACCCAGGTTTTGAGTGGCTTCTAACAAGCTCCAGCAAAGCCAAAAGTATTCTGGACTTCTTGAGCTCATGCACAGCTCAAAATACCAGAACCAGTAAGTTTCAGCCCAGGGACACAAGCATAGTTAGAGACATTTAAGATTCAAGTCCAGTAATCTCAGAAATGCAGAAAAAGCCTTTGACAAGCCCTGAAGAAACAAACAGAACTCAATATAACAAAGCAGTACTGATGGGGAAGCCAGCACGTCCTTCAAAAGATAGAGTACAGTGGTGCCTCCTCCGCTCACACTCCTAGGACACACAACAAAAACTAGTTTTTGGGGTTCCCCCCCCCCGACAGGGTCTCACAGTGTAGAAGAGGTTGGCCACTGAACTTGGGTTGGGGTTAAAGTATGTGCCGCCATGCACTGACGGTCCTAGTTTTTCTGTACTTGCTGAGAAAGATCAGGGGATGCCTAAAACAACAGCAAAGCCTCAGAAATAAGGGCTGGAGAGATGGCCCAGCAGTATTGAGTGTTCAGTCCCCTGCATCCACATGGCATCTCGCTGGCTTTAAATTCAGTTCCAGGGGACTCAACACCCTCATGATGAGAATTACATGCTTGTACACGTGTATGCAGGTAGCACATTCATACAGTTAAAGCTTTATAATTGGTGTTTAGTTGAAATAGAATTTTGTCACTTTCCCCCTTCTGAACCTCCCGTGTCCTCCCACAGGTTAGTACTTTTTTTTTGTACTGTTTTACCCATATGCATGTGTGTGTGCATTCACAAATAATATAAAATTGCTGAGTTCATATTTCATGTATGTGATTTCAGGGCTGTCCACTTTTCATTGGATAAACAGTATGGGAACTCATCCTGGGAGAGGTCAATTCTAGCAGTCATTAGTTTCCTTTAGTTCTTCGTCTTCAGGTGGAACCCCTCAAAAAATTTCCCCCTTGCTTATTAGCATCCATTGACATTGTCATCGTTCAAGTGCTTGGAATGGACATCTTTATCTCCAACTTGTTACATATCAGTATTCTCATCAGCTGCTCTTACTAGGACAGATGTTTAAAAGGGGATACCGTGATCAGGAAGGTGTATTCCCAGGGTGAGGCTTATCCAAGTAAAAGGCTATCCAAAACAATAGCCAGAGCTTCCTAAACTAATAGATTCAGATAAAATTACTCTACCAAAAATGATAGGAATTGAACATGTCATTTTTGTGCTTCTCTCATTGCAAACTGAGGAGTTTTGAGTTGATAGGCCAGGTCAAGATGCTGGGTCAGTGGCTGGGTGTGGTGGTGCATGCCTTTAGTCCCAGCGCTTGGAAGACAAGTCCGCAGATCTGAGTTTGAAACCACCCTTGTCTACCTATCAAGATCCAGTACAGCCAGGGCTACAAAGAGATAATCTCTAAATACACATAATATATACATACATATGTATAAATAATGTGTATTTATATATTGATCTTGAGCTGTAAATCTTGCTTTTGCAAGTTTTTTTTTTTGGGGGGGGGGAGGAATAGGGTCTCACTGTGTAGTGCTGGCTGGGTGGAACTCACTATGTACACCAGGCAAGTCTTGAATCCCAGATCCGCCTGGCTCTGCCTCTGGAGCGCTGGGACTGATGTGCACCACCATGTGTGTCTCAAACATTTTTAGATGGAGAGACTGAAAAACTAGGGAGAAGAGCTGGCTGGTGGGGACAGAAGACCAGTCATTCTGCCTTTGTGTAGGTCATACCACCCTGATGAAGCAGGAAACAGAAAAACAAAAGCAAAAGCTTGAGTGCATGTAGATAAACTGCAATAGCAAACACGACTGGAAGAGTTTTGGAAGTTTGGACTAAACATTTGCAAAAGGTAACATTAAAATGCAGGTGAATTTCAAAGTGTCACTGCATCTTCCTGAAAGCAGTTTTGGTTTCTTAGAACTGAAATGTGGACTGTCCAATTTAAATTAATCACTTGGGACATGTGACTTCAGTGGCACCTTACTAACTAAACCGTATGAGTCCCAAGTACATTCCCCAACAGGCCACCCTGATCTACAAAGTGAGTTCCAGGACATCCAGGGATATACAGAGAAACCATGTCTTGAAAAACAAAAAATCATGGTGCCTATATTGGGGTAAAGACTTCCTGTGGACCCAGAGCTGGAGTAAGCAGCTGTTTTCACTGTCTGACCTTTCTCACGCCAGGAGGTCAGGCTTGGTGAGCTCTCCCAGTCCCTCACCTAGTCACCAAGAGTTACAGCTCTGTAAGGAAATGTGATTATCATCTTTTAAGCAAGATAGCTATTGAGATCTGGTTATGCCGCACTCCAGGTTATTTCAGTTGAGTAAACCAGTGGCCTTCCAAGCTATTCAGTGCCCTAGGAGCCTCCATTTTGCAAGCTGCCTTTGCCTCCATCTTGAGGGAGAAGGATAGCTGTACCCCACCTGCCAGCACAGACTGGTGAGTGGCCTATTCCTGGAAGTAGAAAGGGAGTCTGTAAGTTTATAGGCGTGAATTGCGGCTATAGGGGTACATAGGTGTACTAACACATACAGAGAAACCAGGCTAGGAACAGATACACCAAATGCTGGGAAGGGTAGAACTCTCTCACCTGGCCCCCAGGAAGTGATGGACCTGACACTCATAGCATGGCCCTATACCAGCCTATCCTGCGATACCTGATGCGTGTGTAAAGGACCCCAGACTCCCGGCTCAGCTGACTTTCCTACACTTGAGGCAGCCTCCTCAGCTGCCTGCCTGTCCACCGTTCCCCTGCCGGGAGCTCGGACAGCGAAGACTCCTACTCCAAACCTTGTTCAGCCTTGCTCTCAAACCTGACCCCAGCAGCACCAGCGGCAGCGGCAGCTCCTCTTGGCCCTGGTCTGCTTGATTTGGCAACACAGATGCTCAGCCCAGCCCTGAATCCTTTGAACTCTGTTGCAGCCTCTGTAGCTGATATTCCCTCTGTAAGCCATACATGCGCAGATATATTTACTGTGTGGGTATGATATGAGAGTTATCTTAGTAATTAAGATTGGCATAAAAGAACCTGTATTCACCTGAGTGAATTACCAAGTGGTTACCAGGTAGGTGGGAATTATATGACAAATAGCCTTAAAATGAACTTGATGGGTTTACTGTTATTCAATAAATTCTGACGTTGTGGAAAGACATTAATGTGTTCATGTGTGTTTCTGGCAGAGCACACTTGTAACAATAGCATGTTTGTGGATTCTCTTATCAGAAATAGCATTGCTACTGAATGAGACTATATTTCTGATTTAGTTGTTAAGAGAGTATTTGTGTATATGTGTGTAATGCTATTATCATCTTTGAGACTGATCGGAGTGTCTTTATCTCCAGACAGGACCAAAGAGAGAACTCAGATTCTATTCTGACCCAGGGAAGTAGCTTTTCCTCCTTGGGCCTTGGCTAGTCTGATACCTCCATCTTCTTTCCTTTGACATATTTTGGATCTTGGGAAAGAGCAGCCATATCTCTCCCTACACCGGTGTGTAGTTAATGGGAAATGGGAGGTTGTGTCTGAAGTTGACTATGAAGGACTTTCTTCCCTGGCTTCCAAACCTGCTGATGGCCATCTCCTGTCTATTTTAACAGTCCGGGGTAGATGTACACCATAAAATAATCCAGATAAAATCAGTATCGTTTATGTTAGTATCCAGTCATTATGCTGGCCCGCTCCCTGTCACCTGGCAAGATGCACCTGTCAGTATTTGGGCAAGTGCCTAGCCAGCCCCAGGGTCCCACAGCCGTGCGTGCTCTTGTCAGTATTCAGGCAAAGGTCTAGCCAGCCTATGGCCCTACGTCACTACATCACGTGCTGCGTGGCTGCTGTAAGGCTCTGTACACCTGCGCCAAGGCCTGTTTAAAAGTGAGCTCCGGGCCGGGCGATGGTGGCGCATGCCTTTAATCTCAGCACTCGGGAGGCAGAGGCAGGTGGATCTCTGTGAGTTCGAGACCAGCCTGGTCTACAGAGCTAGTGCCAGGACAGGCTCCAAAGCCACAGAGAAACCCTGTCTCGAAAAACCAAAAAAAAAAAAAAAAAGAAAAAGAAAAAAAGAAAGAAAAGTGAGCTCCGCCTGTCTCTGGTTCTCTTTTGCCTCACTTCCCTTTCCTGGTCTACCGGCACAACTTTCTCTTTCATACACCCCCAGATAGACTCCCACGTGGATTTGTTGTATATTGTAGTCCATCCTTACCCACCACTACACTACAACAGTTTACAGATGGCCAAAGCTAAATTTACACTCTGTGTTCATTGGTGTATTAAAATACTAATGCCAGCCAGGCGGTGGTGCACGCCTTTAATACCAGCACTCAGGAGGCAGAGGCAGGCGGATCTCTTTGAGTTCGATGCCAGCCTGGTCTACAAGAGTTAGTTCCAGGACAGGCTCCATAGCTACAGAGAAACCCTGTCTCCGAAAACCAAAAATAAATAAATGAATAAACACACAAATAACTAAATACTGGGGCCTGTGGTACAGGAATATCCGAGTGTCTCCGAGTGTCTTTGAGAATAATGGAGATTTTCTCACCTCTGTTGTGCTTAGCTTGAACGACTGGGGTCCCAGGTACTCCACAGTCACCAAGGCCACCCCAAACCAGCAGTTTTCTAGGTTTTGTCTCATGAATTTGAATAATGAGGTGGATGGATTGCAGAGGGTAAGATACAGAAAACATTATTTCTGTATAAACATACATGGAAGGAGAGGCAGAGTCCTGTTCGGCTGTGTGTGCTTCTGGGATTGGAGTGTTATTTAGTCCCGTTGCCTTGGAGCTAATAAGGCTATAGTGGACAAAGGGTACAGTGACCTAGCCAGGCCAGTGTTCATTCCCAGGTCCTGGTAGGTTTTGGTCACATCCTCAGAATGGTTGGACAGCATGCATATCAAGAGGCCACACAGTTGTCCTCCCTGCCCGACACCAATGAGCTCCTCAAGACTGACAGCAATAAGTTTGTGATCATCTGCCCTGGCATTTTAGAATGCAGCCTGAAACAACAGAAAAAGTGGAAGCAGAAGGGGCAGACACCTCCAATAAATGCATAGAGGAGGCTATACAAACCAACTAGGAACAGGACAAGTTCAAGGTGTTCAGGTAGGAACAGGACAAGTTCAAGGTGTTCAGGTCTGCGGAGTGGCGCCTGCTGAGGTTAAGCGCAATCCCAGAGGGATGGAGAGATGTCTCCGTAGTTCAGAGCACTGACAGGTCTTGCTGAGGACCCAGGTTTGAATCTCAGACCCTACCTGACAGCTCACAACCATCTGTAACTCCAGTTCCTGGGGATCCTATGCCCCCTCTTGACTTCTGCAGGCACCCGACACACAGCTATTGCATTTCCATGCCGGCAAAACACATATGCATAAAATCAAGCAATCATAAATACAATCTGGGTGGAGACTGAACTAGCCAACAACGAGAAGATTGTGGGGTGCAGTGAGGACATCACTGAGCTGTACGGCATGCTCGCCACAGCCGGAGGAGGTCACAGCGTGTTTAAAAGGAACACTGCTGACTTGGGATGGTATCAGAAAAGGTCCAAAGCCAAGTGCTAGACCCTGAAGGACAGTACAGTCACCAGAAGCTCCTGGCAACCCCACCAACACCTACGTGGAAAGCCTCAAAGGAGCTAAGTGAGCACTTGCCTGGTGATGAGCAAGCAATCGTGGGGCACTGCTTCACAACTGGCTCCTAAGGAAGATGAGCTAGTGACTGGCTATACTCCTGACGACACAGCCAGAAGGCAAGAGTTATAAGGATGAGACACAGAGGATCTGTCAGTATATCCGTCAGTGCATCCTGCACCACACCAGAGTAAACTGGATAAGATATTCTAGTCACACTTCCCCCAACACCATTCTATCCCACTCCTGGAAGAAATTCTCAATATCTGGAAAAATCAAGCCCAGAATGGTGATAATACTCCTTCAATCCCAGCGCCCTCAGGAGGCAGGGATGGGTGGATCTCTGTGAGTTCAAGCCCAGTCTGGTTTACACAGTGAGTTTCAGGCAAGCCAGAACTATACAGTGAGAACTTGTCTCAAAGAAAGAAAGATAGGATGCCATCTTTTCCTTAAAAGATTTTTTAAGTACACCTAAGTGCTTGTGCCTGAAGAGGCTAGAGTTACGGGCAGTTGTGAGCTGCTCCTCATGAGTGCTGGGAATGGAATTCGCCCTCTGCAAAAGCATCTCCTCACTCAGCCTCTGCCCCTCTGCCCTAACACACGTGTCCCATTTGGATGTGTGACGGTGGCTGTGGCCACAAAGACTGAAACTCCAGAGATGTGGAGAGCTTGGGACGGTGCAGGTCCTCTTCTTAGGCTAGCTTTAGCTCCACAAATGACTGTTCCTTGCCCACCTCTGTGTCGAAACTAACATGCTGTGACTAAGAGACGTTTTAAGAAAGTCTTTTAGAATATATTAACTTAGCAGACCACTAACTTCCAGCAATTCAAAAGCTAAGAATGGCAGCAGATAGCAGTTGAGGCCTGTGTACTCACCAGTGTGTTTTCAACTTGCCTTGGCTAGGACATCTGTAAGACTATACAGAGTCAAGATGTGGAGTCTCTTGAATCTGTATTCACAGACCATGCTCACTCAAAGCTAAATTCCAAAAAATTTGACTCTTTCTGTCTCTGTCTCTC
>NC_022034.1:26111645-26113361 GCF_000317375.1 Microtus ochrogaster | reverse complement strand
GACACATGGCGGGTGGGCAGAAGACAGAAACATGGATAGACATGACATGCAGGGTGAGGTTGAATGTTTATTCAGGGGGTTATGGAGGAGGAGGAGTGAAGGGGGGACAGAGAAAGAGAGAGAGAGAGAGACAGAGACAGAGACAGAGAGACAGAGAAGAGGAGAAAGAGACAGAGAAGGGGGGAAGCAGAAAAGTGGAGAGAGAGGCAGAAGCGAAGCTACCTCTCCGAGAAGAAGATGGAAAAAAGAGCGCTCAGGCCGGAAGCTGAAGATCAGCCTGCCTCAGGGATGGGGAGGGAAATGGGCGTGGCTTGTCCCTTAAAGGGACAGGAAAGCACAACATTCCCAGGTCTTCCTTATAATAAAAAGCACGCACGTCCTGGAAGCAGAAAAGGAAGGGCCCAAGATGGCAGCGGGCAGGTCAGAGGTAATGGGAGTGGGTGTGGCTTATCCCTTAAAGCGACAGGAAAGCACAACAGTAGAGCCCCAAGTTTTGGGTTATTTAGTGATTGCTTGCTTCAGAAGACAAATACGTTCTTCTGTATCCTGTAAATACAAAATAAACACAACTCTCATCTCTAAGGAAATAAGAGTTTTTTTTCTTCTGGAGCCAAATACACGTGGTCATGGCCTGGGAACACAGATTGGGTCACCCCCAACTCCCATGTTCAGTGTGGGAGCAGTTCCATGAAGGTACCGCGGCAGAACAGAGTGTGATGATCAGGGTACATTTCAGATACATTGGTGAACATTAAGTAGGTGAATTGAAGCCAGTTTAGGGATTCTCTGCCATAGGGCTCAGATACTACCTGACACTCTTAAGCTTGCCAGGATCTGCATAGTGCCTGTGGATTCAAGAGCATTTATTGAGTGATCACAAAGACCTTGGTTCACACACAGGGGAGGCAATGAATGGCCATTAATGGTCTAAAGAGGACCCAAGATAACTTGGCCCTGGACTTGTACCATTCCAAACACTCCACCATCGTTAAAGTTCTTTAATTAGCCAGTTGACAGTTGACCCTGAAGCAGGGTCAGTGAGAGGTACGGTTTCTTCCTGAGAATTCGTTCCTGTTTCTAGATTGTTCGGCTCCTTAGCAATCACCATCACCACTACGCTGTGACGTCATGATTCCTTCTGGACAGTGTACGTACACATGCGAAGCTTGCTTGTATCTTAAGCTCCTCAAAGCGCAAACTCAGTATCTGTGGAGTGAGGTGGCGCACGTGGCCACAGCCGCCACCCTTGTCTCTCTAATCTCTGTTATCCCCATCTCTCTAATCTCTGTTATCCCCGTTTCCCAGATACAACCAGCAAGTTTGGCTCTTTGCTGGACATTGTTTCCAGCTTCATCCTCCCCTGTGACTACAGTCTCAGCCTGGAGGGCGAGCGATGGTTGCTGGTCTCAGATGATAAACATCAGGGCAGTCTCTCGTGCAGCAGGGATGAAGAGTACCAGGTTTAAGTTGCCACCTTGAGGTCATGGTATGCGCCTGCTGTTTAGTAACAATGGGGCCTTAGAGAAACAAGAAACAAGCTATCCGAACAGAAAGATATGCACCTGCCACACAAATAAATGTTAGCTATGATTATTATTATAGAAGTTATAATCTTCATCAAGCACCATTTACTATACTGTAGGCCCTTCCTTCTCTCTCTCTCTCTCTCTCTCTCTCTCTCTCTCTCTCTCTCTCTTCCCTCTGTCTCCAGGGGCT
>NC_022034.1:26107053-26109605 GCF_000317375.1 Microtus ochrogaster | reverse complement strand
GGAAGGAAGCTATGTCTGTCCATGAGGTATGCTCTTGAAGGGGCATGATCCCAATCCCTTCTGCTTGCTCATCTTTGCTTCTCAACGAGCAATGTTCTCTTTCATCACTCCTGGATGAGACGCACGGCCTCAGCATGGGTCAGGTGACCATGGACCGAGACTTCTGACACCATAGCCTAAAGAAACGGTGTTGGTGGCACACACTTTTGGTTCCAACACTTGGGAAGCAGTGGCAAGAGAATCTATGAGTTCAAGGCCAGCCTGGTCTACAGGGTGAGTTCCGGGTTAGAAACTTTTCCTCTGTGTGAGCTTTTCGCCTCCGGCCTTTCATCCCACTAGGCCTGGTGGAGTGGAGAGGGCCTTTTGACCTCAGCCCTTAGGAGGCCCCTGGTCTATGTAGAGTTTCAGCGAGGGCTACATAGACTCCCAGATGAGGATGACAGCGACACCAACACACTTTTTAAAAACATGACATGCATGATTTACTTAGAGAAAAACACTTCAGTTTCTCTCTCTTGCTTTTTTCCTTCCCTCTATTCTTTCCTCCCCTACCCCCCCACCTTACATTTTATCCTCTTCCGAGCTGAACTCACAGACTGTTCACTGGGCGCGGGACACACAGTGCGTGCTTTGAGTCCACCGAGGTGAACTCACAGACTGCTGTGGCAATATAGACCTTTCTCACTGGACTAAGTCACCAGGGTGCTACAATAAATAAGAGCAAGCCATCATTAAAGTCTGTAAACAGCCTTTAAGTGACATTTAAAAACTGTTTCATGGGGCTGAAGAGATGGCTCATTGGTTAAGAGCACTGGCTGCTCTTTCAAAGAACCCAGGTTCAATTCCCAGCACCCATAGGGAAGTTCACAATTGTCTATAACTCCAGCTCCAGAGGATCCAACACTCTCACACAGACATACAGGCAAGCAAAAGAATGCCATAAAATAAAAATTAAAAAAATCATTGAAACAACAACAACAACATCCAGGGGCTGGAGAGATGGCTCAGGAGTTAAGAGCACTGACTGTTCTTCCAAAGGACCTGGGTTCAATTTCCAGGAACCACATGGTGGCTCACAGCAACTGTCTGTAACTACAAAATCCAACTCCCTCACACAGACATACAGGCAGGCAAAACACCAATGCACATAAAATAAAAATCTTTAAAAAGCAAAAAATTGGTTTCACAGCTGCTTTATAGTACTCGGTAAGTGATCGATCATCCAATAGTACATTATCTATCTGCAAGACATTACACACGAGATGGTCTAGAGACGTGAACAAGGATGTCTGCCCTCCAAGCGTGTAACACCGTTGGGCACGTGCCTAAGGAAGGAGGGAAGCTCAGAGAGCTGGAGCCCTGATAGGAACCAGGACTTCCTGATAGCCATTCTAGGTTATCTCCGGAACACAGCAAGCTCCTCGGGCAGCCAGTGCTTGTAGATTGTTGTAACTGCCCTGGTGGATAAGCCAGTGCCTGCTATACGGGGGATGCAGCTGCGGTGTCCTCTCTGGTCTCCTCCTGGCACTCTTGTTTCAACCACAAGGTCGTTTGCTCCTGAAAAGCACTGAGGTCTCATGGAGGGACCTCAGTGTCCCTCAGTACGGTGTTCGTAGTTTAGGAAGCAGCTGAAGAGTTGACGTGAGGTGTGGTGTCGCTCAGTGGTGGAGCAAGGGCTTAGCATGCGTGGGGTGGAAAAAAGGTCCTGAGTTTTTCTCTTTTGCTTCTCAATTAGGAAAGATACCTGTATGTAGGTGTTATAGTCTGCATTATGATGATAGACATGTCTTTAGCCTTCTTCTTCTAGAATGCTGTGACATCTGGAGCAGGAAGCCAGCACTGAAAGTCAGCCCTGTTCTGTGGACTCTCTCCTGTCCCAGCACCACAAGGCTGTGTTTTCTATGACACGTGAAATCAGCTTTTGCTATCTCTCCCAGGACACTGTCAACACAATTGTGTTGTTAAACACAACAATCACAAGAAATTTTAAATTACTTTTTCTTAGTGTACTTTACCCTTGTCCTCCAACCTTGCACACACACACAGACACACACACACACAGACACACACACACACACACACACACACTGAGATAGGGTCTCCTAATTCAGCTGGGCCTGAAATTCACTATGTAGCCCAAGATGACTTGAAATTCTTTGTGAGCCTCCTGCTTTAGCCTTACAGGTTTTGGGGTTACAGGCATGTAACATACCAGCTGAAACTCCGTGTGTGGGGGTGAGGTGGGGGAAGGTGGTGTGGGTGATGTTGGAGAAGCCACACCGTGATCAGAAGACACCTAACTATCGGGGTCACTTCTCTACTTCTGCCTTGCAGGATCCGGTCATTGCTCTTAGGCATCTCTACCTGCTGAGGTGTCTTGCTGGTGAGACAGCTTCTCACTATGTAGCCTGGTTTGCCTGGAACTCACTATTTCGACCAGGCTGGTCTCTAACTCACAGAGATCTGTTTCTGCCTCCGGAGTGCTGGGATTAAAGATGGGTGCCATCCCACTCGGCAAACCTTCAACTTTATTTATTTATTTATTTATTTAT
>NC_022034.1:26103262-26105945 GCF_000317375.1 Microtus ochrogaster | reverse complement strand
CTGTCCTGGAACTAGATCTTGTAGACCAGGCGGCTGGCCTCGAACTCACAGAGATCTGCCTGCCTCTGCCTCCCGGGTGCCACCACCGCCTGGCTGTTTCTGTTTTTGACACAGGGTTTCTCTGTAGCTTTGGAGCCTGTCCTGGAACTAGCTCTTGTAGACCAGGCTGGGCTCCAACTCACAAAGATCCAGTTGCCTCAGCCCCCGGAGTGTTGGGAGTAAAGGCGTGCGCTGCACAGTGGCTTTAAGACGCGACTTTAACTTAACACAGCTCTTGGGAGGCAGAGGCAGGTGAATCGCTGTGAGTTCAGGGCTGGCCTGGTCTACAGAATGAGTTCTAGGACAGCCAGAGTTGTCTAGCAAGACCTTGTCTTGAAAAAACAAACAAAGAAGAAGAAGTCTGACAAAGCTATGTACTGTGTACTCCTAACCCCAGAGGAGCTGGATCCCAATGGCTCACTGGCTGACCAGCCTAGCCAGGACAACAAACGTTCGGTTCCGTGGGAGACTGCCTCAAAAACAAGGTGGGGAGGGGCTGGAGAGAAGGCTCAGCAGTTGAGAGCAATGGATGCTCTTCCAGAGGTTCTGAGTTCAATTCCCAGCAACCAGATGGTGGCTCACAACCTCTATTGGCCTATAGACAAACATATAGGCAGAACACTGTATACATAATTAATAAATAAATCTTAAAAAAATAAAGTGGGGAACAATAAAGGAAAACAATAAAGGCCTCATCATGGGTGCACACACTCACCCACCCTATACATACACATACACACACACACAAGCTTACCCACCCTATACACTCACACTCACCACCCTACACACACATACACACACTCACCCAATACAAACACAGTACTCACCTACCCAACACACACACACACACACACACTTACTCTACATACACACACCCAACACACACACACACTTACCCACCCTACACACACACTCACCCACCCAACACACATGTGCACACGCACACACATGCACACACACACAAGAAAGAGAGAGAGAAAAAACAGTAAAAGTGAAACCTAGATGCATTAACAAATTGACACTACCTTTCTAGAGCTGGCAATATGATTTAAAGGGGGAGAGGGTTGGAGTCAGGGCCTCATGTAGCTCAAACTTACTGCTTAGCCGAAGACGGCTTTGATTTCTGAGATGCAGGCCTCGGGGGTGCCGGCGAGGGTGCTGGGATTACTGATGTGCACCACTGTGCTCAACTGTATGCAATCAGGTTTCTTGGGATTGAAGCCCCGGGCTTTGAGGATGCTGGACAAGCACTATTGAACTCTATCTCCAGCCCAAGTGGAAAAATTTAAAAGCCATTATTAATCTTCTGACTATCTGCACTGTAAGAATTCAGTCTGTTTAAAAGGAAAGTGTAAATGAAACGTGTTTTACTATGATCACACGACAGACATTTTTACTTCAGACCTTAGCCAGGAAGACTGCAGCAAGCCGACAGTAGGAGATGCTACTAAAATAGTAAGTCCTGGTCTAAAAGTCCATCTGGGAGGAAGCCATTTTCACTGAGGGAGGTTCAGAACGTCTAGGCTGTCACCAGGGTGCATGCACAGATGTGCCCTCTTGAGTATGAGAAAGAGGTATGTTCCAAAGACGCATGCTTAGAAGCAGGCACAAGAGTTTAATTGTGGCTATAAAACCATTGCGCACAGAAACGGGCGTGGTCTGCAGAGAGTCATCTTGCTAGCTCATTCTCACACACTGATCTGTATAGGGACAGGGAGTAACCTCCTACACAGGGGTTAGGCTCACAGAGCAAGCACAGGAACCTCAGTGAACTTAACAGGTGTAATTTTCCCTCATTGTCTTCCTACATTCGCTATCCAGAGCCCATAACTATGACAGTTTTAACATAAGATCATTTGTGCTGACCACCCCACGCATCCTTTATAGGCTCTATGGAAACTTCTGTGGTTTTTTTTTTTTACTTCTTTTTTTCTTACTTCTGTGTTTTTTAAATATTTATCTTATTTTATATGTGTGAATGTTTTGTCTGTATGTATGCATGGTGGCTACAGAGGTCAGAAGAAGCTGTCAAAACCCCTAGAACTGGACTTATAGATGGCTGTGATCTCTCATGTGGGTGCTGGGAATCAAACCCGAGTCCTTTAGAAGATCAGCAATTGCTCTTAACTGCTGATCCAGCTCTCCATCCCCAAGGCTTAAAGTTATTGACAGCAAGAGAATGGGGATTTGCACTGAGGTCTGGCTAGATGCATCCCTGGCAGGTGCGTCTGTGGAAGAATCAGACTGGGGAGTGGAGAAAGCCCTGAGTGAATGTGTATTGCTGACATGAGCACAGCCATCTTAACCCTAGGGAAGGCTCGGAGGGATGGGAAAGACTTCCTCTAGTCCACGTGTGAGTGTTTATGAACAATTGACCAGAGAAACTATGAGATTCTCCTAAAGAGACTTCCTGGGAAGATTAGCTAGGCCTGTCTCCTATAATAAGCCAATATTCTTGGTCCAGGTGTATAAAATGCTGAGGTTTTTGGCTGCTGCTGCATCTCCATCACAGCACACAGCTCACCTAGTCACAGCTTTCCTGTACTTGTGTCTGTCCGTGTGTCTATCCTTTCTTCATCTCCCATTGCCCCAGGCAGGTCAATCCCTAAAGACATTCAGGCAGCGGCAATAGATGCTGGTGAAT
>NC_022034.1:26100172-26102928 GCF_000317375.1 Microtus ochrogaster | reverse complement strand
GTGTGTGTGTGTTCCACAGCACTCGTGTGGAGATCTGAGGACAACTTGGTGGCGTCTCTGATTCTACAGTGTGGGTCCCAGGAAGCAAAGTCCAGGTCTTCAGGCTTGGCAGCAAAGGCCTTCACCTGCTGAGCCTTCTCTCTGGCTCCAGAGGTCATCATCTTGGACTCTGAATTGCTCCTCAGATCCTTCGCCTGCAAGTACAGCAACTGCAGTTTAATTCTCCCCACCCTGAAAGAGCACCCTTGCAGATGGGGCTTGGGAAGGAGCGGCTCCAGAAGGAGCCAAGCATGGATCTGCATTCCTTCTCCATCCATGGCTCTGGTCTTGGGTAAGTATCTATTGGCTGTATTAATTGTTCTTGCAGCTAGATGTGTATCTGCCATTGTTCGAGTCAGAAGCTACAACAATTTGAAAATGATGCTGTCAACGGCGATTATTATCTGCCTGAGTGGGTGTTGCTGAAAAGACCGATACTAGGTTACAGTTACCCAGCACAGAATGTGTTTTCCAGTTAAGAAGTTAGGGCTGGCTGGGCAAGGTGGCTTACACTTGTAATACCAGCACTTAGGCGTAGGCAAGTGGATCTGAAGGTCAAAGGTGGAGGAAGGAGGGTCTGAAGGTCAAAGTTCGTCTTGGATTCACGGTTAGTTCAAGGATGGCCTGGGCTCTAACCACCACCACTAACACAGGGCATCTGGGCAGTCCCCCAAAGTTCCTTCTTACAGATACGATATGGAAATAGAAGTTCTACTCTTTCTAACTTCCAGGAGCTGCACGATAAGAAGAAAATCTAATTTTAAGAGTTATTATACACAGTCCAGTCTGAGATCACAGCACAGCACCGTTCTAAACTGTCTGGGCACACTTGCTTCTAGGACACCCACATGGTTTCAAGTCGTTGGTTGCTGAAGTTCATCTCACTGTCAAGGATGGGGGAGAGTTCTATCTGACTCTGGCTTGCTCTTGGTATTTTTTCATCTATGAGAGTCTAGCAAACCTCCTGGAGAGGGGAGTAGGAAGGAAGAAAAAGCCTTGGAACTAAGACCAGCTCCACAGGGACTTGGGACAGGAGACAATGACTTGGCTAGAGGATCATTGCTACAACAGACTTTGTGTTGTCATCCGTTGTAGCTATCCAAACACTCTGGGAAGTGAGAGACAGCGTGAGACTCATGTGAATCCCCGCCCTTTTTATGAGTTTTAATTATGGGGAAGCTGTAGGCAGGGTTGAGCATGAGCAGGGATTCTCTGGCTCATCTCAGCAGGTGGCGAGGCCCACAGCTTTGTACAGTTTCTCTGTTGCAAGGCAACATGCTGGCCTGAGCTGTCTGCGACCCCGAGCAGGAGAAAGAAGCACAAATACTATGGTCGAGTTGTCTTCAGTAAGTCAGTCTTTATGGAGGAATGTTCTGTGTTTGCTAGGAAGTGTAAAGCGAAAAGTCTGGCAAAGGCAAACAGATACAATGATAACCTGCAAAGTCTGTGTTCAACTCTCAGTATCACACACACACACACACAGATACAGACACACAGACACAGACAGACACATTCAGGCACACTGATATACATGCAGACAGACATATACACATACACAGATATACAGACAGACACAAACACACATAGACAGACACACATATACATGCACACATATACACACAGAGACATACAGACAGACAGACATTACACACAGAGATACACACAGACATACTGATAGCCACACCACAGATAGATACACAGACATACAGACACACACACATACACACAGAGAAATGGGCACACATATAAATACACACACACAGATACACAGACACACAGACAGACAGACAGACAGACAGACACACACACACACACACACACACTTCAGATATTGGATCCCTGATCTGCAGAATTTCTGCTCTTAGTGTAGAGGATAAACACAATACACAAAATTTAATAATTCAAAGACTTACTAGTATGTCTCAGTCAGATCAGCTTACTTCTCTCAGGAAGTAAATAAGAAATAGATTAGCTTGATCAAAGGTCAAAAATGAGTCACCCCAAGCATGAATGGGGAGTGAAAAGAAATGTGTCACTACTCAGTGGAACCCTCAACAATGTCACCCTCACAATTTTTTTCAAAAGATTCTGGGGGCTGGAGAAATGATTCGGTGGTTAAGGGCAGTTGCTGTTCTCATGGAGGACCTGAGTTCAATTCCCACAAGTCACCCACAATTCAGTTCACTCCAGTTCCAGAAAGCACATGACGCGCAGACATACATGTGAGCAAAATACTCAAGCAAATACAATAAACAAATATGAAAATATTCCTCCGAGTTAAGCAGATTCCATACCCTATAATCAAGACAATGCTCCATTTATCAGTTCAGTAACACAGAGGAAACACAGCACCATACAAAGGAGACAGAAGAAAATTAGGCCAAGGAAACACACACACACGAACTAACAGATATGAAACAATGCAAGCAATGTGGCTCCAAGTGCAGCTCAGGGAAGGAGGGTTACATGGGAGGCAGCTAGCAGGATGAGCTTCTGGAGCAGGAGCAGCAATGTGCACGGAGGACAGGCTGGCAAATGACAGTGGCAGCAGAGACAAAGGCAGGGTGCTGATTAACCGTGTGGTTAGGAAGGAGCTGGTGTTGGCAGAAAAGGAAGGGTGTAAGCTTTGATGCGGCACTCGAGTTCTGATACCAGAGGGCTTGTCATCAACACTCAAAGCTTCTCTCTAAGCATGGAGGTTGCCTCCCTCCCCCTCC
>NC_022034.1:26097845-26098347 GCF_000317375.1 Microtus ochrogaster | reverse complement strand
GGAGGGGGGAGGACCTTGGACTTCCCACAGGGCAGGGAACCCTGACTGCTCTTTGGACTGGAGAGGAAGGGGAGAGGAGTGGGGGGGGGAGGAGGGAATGGGAAGCGGAGAGGGGGAGGGAATGGGAGGTGGGGAGGAGGCGGAAATTTTTTCAATAAAAAAATAAATAATTTTAAAAAGAAAAAAAAACAATTATTAGATAAGGAAAGTCAACTTGTGAAGTCTCAAAATCAATAGTAGAATTCTGATATCATGAATGAGGTGAAAGGTCAGATCAGCCATCAATTAATAACAACGCTAGTCAATAATTTGCTTGCCTCTTGATCTTCTTCACAGCTCTAGTGGCACATTGACTGATGCTTTATCTCTGGGGATGTATTGAAATTGAAAGAACTCAGGGACAGCTATGAAGATGTAAAATATGATTGAGAGACTAAAAAAATAAATAAATGGTAAAATAAAACAGAAATGTTATACTTAAAAATTAGTCATCCCAGCCGGG
>NC_022034.1:26093029-26097480 GCF_000317375.1 Microtus ochrogaster | reverse complement strand
GCCTGTCCTGGAACTCCCTTTGTAGACCAGACTGGTCTACAGAGATCCGCCTGCCTCTGCCTCCCGAGTGCTGGGATTAAAGGTGTGCGCCACCACCACCCGGCAAGAGTGTGCTCTTACAGAGCACCCAAACTCAGTTCCCAGCACCCATGCCAGGCCCTTCACGTTCCTATAATCCCAGTTCCGGGGGCTGTGACGCCCCCTGCTGGCCTCCTCAGACACCAGCCCCCACCGTAGTTCAAATTCTGGAAACGTAAGAACGCAGATGAATTTAGGCTACTTCCAATAACGGAAAGTGTGTTTTCAGGCTACGCACAGGTAAGATTATCAGAGGAAAAGAACTGCAGCAATATGGCTTGGCTGGGAATGAATGAAAATGAGCAAGTCCCATGCACTTTTACACACTGGGGTTCTGGTTTCTCTTGACGACCACAGGCATGCAATCCTCCCCACCGCGAGGGCGTGTGCTGCCATCCCTCGCGGTTGCTATGGTGACGGGCCAACCGTCCCATTTACTCATACCTCTGCTTACTCATGCCTTCAGCTTACTCAGAACCTCCCTTTAGCCAAGGTTTAGCTCTCATCCCCACAGCCAGCCGACTGACTCTTATATGATCCGGTCCAAATTCCTGTCAGAGGAAAAAAAAAATGAATCCGACTAGGCCTGACTCCGTTTTCAAATTGAACTGGGCATCAAAATGTCCTGGAGATTTCAAGCCACCAACTCGGGCCCTCCCAGGATTTGTTATTTTAGCATTCTTGGGTAGGGCCTGAAAATTTGCATTTTTGACATAATCCCAGCTAATGTTGAATACAATGCCCTGGGAACCACCCTTGAAAACCACTGGCCTGCTTAATCATCTTTTTATCTGTTTAGACAGACAACTGGGGCAAGCTACCTCATGTTCCCAGCGCCATCCGGCTGCACAGACTCTCGGGCTGTAGCTGGAGATTTGCAATTCCTTCTTCCCTTTTAAAATCTGTTCTGCATGTTTATCGCTAAACACCAAGACAAGATCGCCTTTATTACAGATTTCTTGGGAACTAGAAAATCCAAAGATCTACTCCAGTTATCACCTTCTAACCAGACAACCCCAGATTCTATTTACATTTTTTCAAGTTATTGCATGCAATCTCAGACTTGAGGCTTCTAAAGCTCACAGAACGAACCCTTGAGGCTCACCCTTGCGTCTTTGAGTCAAACAATGCTCTAATGAAGTCATTCGCAGGCATTCAAACTTCGCACATTCCATGTAGACAAGTTTGGATGTGTTCCCCCGGCATCGTAAAAAACGAGAGCACTGTGCCATCCTGGACTCCTGCGGAGGTTGTTCACAATGACTGCGGGACAGCAGACTCTCAGGGGTAGCTCTCACGTCTGCTGGATGGCATTATCGGCAGTCAGAACAGTGTACAATTTAGGTCGAAATCGGCTGTCCTATTTCTCCCCTGTTCTCGAGAGCTCCGAAGGATGCCCATGATACAGGCAGAAATGGCCCATTGTTTCCCTCACAGGCTAACAATTTCCACTAAGACTTCTTGTTTTTTTCCTCAGTGTGCACACATCTTGGCATCTTTACTAAGGATCGTTTTGCTCTAACAGTGATGTCTGGACCCCTTGTCTTGGCGAAGGCGTGTTGAACCTCCCTCAAGATTTTTTTCACTTCTGTTCTCAACCTTCTGCTGCCAGCCCTGTGGCGACATCCTGGTTGAGTCCAAACTCCAACTGACAGAGGTAAAATGAGTCCTTCCTTTTTTTATTGGCCTCATCATTTGGCAGTCCCCAAGCCTTACTCTGAGCAGGAGAAGCCATGCCCCAAAAGGAAAGGACTTTTATAGGTTGTAGGTGAGAGGTGATGACGAATCTGCCACAAGTCGGGTTTGTGCCCAAGTAAGGTCAAAAGCTGGCCACTTCAGGCGGGAACTTGGGCAGCTGGCACCTTCAGTGGAGGAGCTGGAGAAGTCGCTAAGAACTCGGAACGGAATTCGGAGACTCCGAGTGGGCGGGGTTTGGTGAGAGAGGCGGGAATGGGGTTTTCCAGGTTATCCAGGGTGAGCTGGAGGCTCCAACCCAACAGTCAGTTTCAACCGTCATCTTAACACAATCTAGAATCACCTAGATAGAGGGGTTGTGGAGACTGGTTGCCTGGTGGACATGCCCGTGGAGGATTGTCCTGAATATTTGATTGATGTGGAAACCCATTCTTGGCAGCATGATTCCCTAGGCAGTGGAGTTGAGCACACCTGCCTGCATTCATCATGAAGGGAGCAGGCAAAAGCACCTTGGCCTAAGTACTGCCATTTTGATTTCAGACTCCATCTTACCTGTAGGGTGAAATAAAGTTCAGGTTCTCAAGCCGGAGGGGAGCTGAGAACTCTCCAATGGCTGACCAACCTCCTCTGATAGAAATAGTTTGTTATGAATCTTAAGTTCTCGAAGACATTATGGCTGTCCTAACAACATAAAAAAAAAAAAAACAAATGAATCTCATTGGTTGGACTGAAAGGCTTACATTCTGTGTCCCTAGTCTTTGATTCCCGATTGGTGAAAATTGTAACTGTATCTTGGTAAGGAAAGTTTATGGTTTTTGTGTTTATAATCCCTGCCTCTGCCGCTGCTCGTGACTGACAGGGGAAACAAGGCTCCAGAGTCCTTGTCCTGCGGCTCTTATTGATAGTGAGTGACCCAATTATGTGGTGATTATTAAAGTCTTTGGAACAGTGTTGTCTGTCTCCTTCTTTGTAGCACGCAGTGGGCCTCCACCTCCTTCCTGAGTACTAGGTGCCGTATCGGTCACTTTATAAAATGCTGAAAACAAAACTCAGGATTTTGTGCAAGCCAACCAAAAGAACTACCAACAGAACTGCCTTCCCGGCCCCTGTAAGCAGCCTGAAGTCTTTGTCTTCACATGTCGAAGAATATTTTTTTAAAGGGAGGGTCTCAACTAGTCCATTCTACACAGTCAAAGATGATCCTCTTGAAACAGGGTTTCTCCGTGTAGCCTTGGTTGTTCAGGAACTCTCTCTGTAGACCAAACTGGCCTTGAACTCACAGAGATCTGCCTGTCTATGCCTCCAAGTACTGGGATTAAAGGCGTGTGTCACCACCACCTAGTTCATAGAAGACCTTGTGCTCCTGCAGAGATCACAGGCATGCAGCACCATGCCCTATTTAGGTACCGCTAGGGATAAACCCAGGGTGTCCTGCATGTTAGGCAAGCACTCTGCTAACTGAGCCACATCCCTTAACTGGAGTCCGAGAAATTTCGTAACTATTACTCTGTCATCTTAAACAGTGTCACAAATTTTATGAACTTCTCCACCACCACCACCCCTTCTTTGTTTGGAACAGAATCTCACTGTGAAGCCTTGACTGGTCTGGAATTCATCCTGTAAACCAGTCTGGCCTCAGATGCACAGAGACCCATTCACCTGCCCCTTCGTCACAAATTAAAGACTGATGCCACCATATCCAACTATTTTTCTTTTAATGTGTTTTTGACAGACACATATACACATAAAAATAGTAAGGCGAAAATAAATTAAAAAATTAGATTTTAAACTGGGCAGTGGTGGTGCACACCTTTAATCCCAGCATTTGGGAGGCAGAAACGGGCAGGTCTCTGTGAGCTTGAGGCCACAGAGTGAGTTCCAGGACAGGCTCCAACGCTACACAGAAACCCTGTCTCGAATTCCCCCCTCCCGCCCCAAAACTTACTTTCACAACTATTAATGCTCTCTAGTAAGCTGGAACACTTAACATGGTCTCAGTATTTAGTTGTACATGGCTGCTGACAAAGGACTCTTTGCTACTGTGATCTGGTAGAGAAGTATTCCAACTTGGTTTCTGAGGCCAGGGCATCAGTACCGCGGAATCTACTGGGGTGAAAATGGTCACTTGTTATCTGGAGAAGCCTTCCAACTCACTGTGATGCAGTTGAACTTACCCAACACTTAGTAACTGCCCCGCCCCATTGGCGGTTGGACCAAGGGTTTCAAAGGTGCCAGGCGAATGCTCTACCATTGAGCTACATTCTCAGCCTTGCACACGTTTAAAACAAACAAAAACATACAACAAAATAATACTGAAACAGGACTTTAACCCTAAAGGTACTTTTTACTAGAATTCCGCTAAGAAATGTGTTTTTCCTTCAGGCTTTTAAGAGCAAGCAGGAACAGACTGTTAGTAAGTCACTTGTCGCCCCCGCGTGGCAGATTCTAATATCGCGCCCAATATCATTTAAAAACACAGAAAGGCACTCTGTGCTCCTCTCCTAATTGCCCCTATTTACCCCTCGCAGAATTTTTTTCTCCAAGTAACTTCAATTACGGTTTCAAAAGACCTAGTTAGGCACATGACTCTTTAATAGAAGATTCTTTAAAAACTCTCTTTTTTAAAAAGATTCTTCGAGAGCCAGGCGGTGGTGGCGCACGCCTTTAATCCCAGCACT
>NC_022034.1:26082652-26090749 GCF_000317375.1 Microtus ochrogaster | reverse complement strand
CCTGGAATACTGAAATCTGTCTGCTACTGCCTCCTGAGTGCTGGGATTAAAGGAATGTGCCACCACCACCTGGCATTTTTTCTCAAAGTTAAAACAGGAATGAAGCGGATACACTTGTCCACGAAGATAAATATGATCATTCCACTTTACAAGGCTTAAGGGACTGTTCCAGAGGAACGGGGTAACGGGTGATTCTATGGAGTAAGGAAATGCCTGCTGCCTGAATGTACGGCCAGAGAGAATGTGAAGAACAAAAGATAACATTTTGTTTGGAACTTTGGACAAAAGCCGCATCCAGTGCTGTACCTAAGCAGAGCCTGTCTTTCTAGTAGGCCTAGAAAGTTCCATCCTCCACTGGTACCAGTCAAGAGTACTAGTCTGGTCCCAGACTCTGATCTAAGTGTGAACATGTATACTGTGTGGCCAGGCCAGTTGCTCAGCATCCACATTACCTGCTTCTCTCAAGTGTCTGCACATGACAACAGGCAGAGTCTTTGGTGTATCTCCATGGCTCACACCTGAGCCTCAGCCATCAGGCTATAAGAAACAGCATGAAAGTAGGCCGTCCTGGTACACCCTGTAATGTCAGCATTGGAGAGTCTAAGGCAGGCATCCTTAATGACAAAGTAAATTCTAGGCCAGCTTGAGCTACAGGGAGCCTTGTCTTTAAAAATCCTAAAGAAGCTAGGTAGTGATGACACACACCTTTAATTTCAGCACTTGAGATGCAGAGGCAGTTGGATCTCTATGGGTTTGAGGCTGCCTAGTCTGAAAATCGGGTTCCTGGAGAGCCAGGACTGTTATACACAGAAGGAAACCCTGTCTTAAAAAAAAACAGCAAGCCAGCCGGGCGGTGGTGGCGCACGCCTTTAATCCCAGCACTTGGGAGGCAGAGGCAGGCGGATCTTTGTGAGTTCGAGACCAGCCTGGTCTACAAGAGCTAGTTCCAGTACAGGCTCCAAAACCACAGAGAAACCCTGTCTCGAAAAAACAAACAAAACAAACAAAAACCCAACAAGCCAGGCGGTGGTGGTGAACGCCTTTAATCCCAGCCCTAGGGAGGCAGAAGCAGGCGGATCTCTGTGAGTTCAGCCTCGTGTACAGAATGAGAGCCAGGACTCCAGAGAAGCCCTGTAAAAACAGGGGCTGGGGAGATGGCTCAGAGGTTAAGGACACTGCCTGTTCCTCCAGAAGATCTGGGTTCAATTTCTAGCACCCACATGCAGTTTACAACTGTCTATAACCCCAGTTCCAGAGGATTTGACAACTTCACACCAATTCACATGAAATAAAGTTTAAAAAAATTAAAAAACCAGATTTTACACATGTCTTTAGTACCAACACTTTAGAGGCAGAGGCAGGTGGACAAAGAAACCCTGTCTCAAAAAAACAAAACAAAAAAATAAGCAAGTTATAAAGTCTGTGATAATTGTGTGTACATAACAGGTTTCATTCTCATAATCTTATACATGCACATAATGTACTTGATCATAGTCACCCGTCTCCCCTCGACCTTCCTTCTCCCCAGTAGTTCCCAGCAAGGGCAGATGGAATAGAGGGTGGCCATGAACTCAGTTTGTAGCTAAGGCTGTTTTTGAGCTTAATTCTCTCTACTTCTACCTCTTGAGTGCTAGGATTGCCGGTATGTGCCACCATACCTGGCATTGCTTTTCTTTCTTTCTTTCTTTCTTTCTTTCTTTCTTTCTTTCTTTCTTTCTTTCTTTCTTTTGTGATTACATTTATTTATTTTTGTGTGTGGCTGTATGCGTGCACGGTATTCCTGTGGAGGAGGTCAGAGGACAGCTTGTAGGAGTCCTCTGACTCTGCCACAGGAATGTAGGTTCTGGGGATCGAACTCAGGTCATCAGGTTTGACAGCAAGCACCTACCTGCTGAGTGATCTTGGTGGCCCTTGAGATTTGTTTTGTCATGGTTTTTGCTTTTTTTGAAGACATGGTCGCATATGTGGCCTGAGCTGACCCACGATCTTGCCATCCTGGAACTCACTCTATAGACTAGACTGGTGTCAAGCTCAGATGGCCTGTCTTTTTGCTTTCCAAGTGCTGGGATTAAAGGCATGCCCCACCACACCTGATCCAAAGAGCCCTGGCTATCCTGGAACTTGCTTTGTAGATCAGGCTAGCCTCTGCCTCACGAGTGCTTCAACACACCCAGCTCCAAGGGCATTTTTTTTTGGTGGTGGGGGAAGTTTTTAAGATGGTTCTCTGAGAAAGAGTCCTGGCTTGTCCTGGAACTCACTTTGTAGACCAGGCTGGTCTGAGTGTCCAACTCTGCCTCTTGAGTGCTGGGATTAAAGGTGTGTACCACTACTACCTGGCTTCAAGAGAAATTTCTTTTTAAAGGTTTATTTATTTAATATATAGTGTTCTGTCTGCTCGTATGCCTGCAGGCCAGAAGAGGGCGCCAGATGGTTGTGAGCCACCATGTGGTTGCTGGGCATTGAACTCAGGACTTCTAGAAGAACAGCCAGTGCTCTTAACATCTGAGCCATTTCTCCAGCCCTCAAGGGAAATTTTCTAATGATGGTATTTTATGTCCTTTAATCTGTTGTAGGGAATTGATACTGAGAGGCCCATCCTGCAAGTAGACAGCTACGTGTTTGCTGGGGAGTACGAAGGTAGGAGAGTGCCGGATACTCAAGCTCCTTTGTCATGTGGCTTTCAGGGTATTTCTGCCATCTTTCCTAATTTGCCTTCCATTTTCCTGCAGATACTCTTGGGACCTGTGTTATATTTGAAGAAGGTGTTGAACGTGGTAAGTCATTGCTATGCTAGACTAACTTTCTACAGATTATTTCAAATTTACTGTGTGTTTTGCTTTTTGTTTTTTATTTTATTTTATTGTTGCTTAATATCAGGTCAGCTGTAGCTCAGGCTGGCTTTGGACTCACAATCCTCCTGCGTCCTTAGTGCTGGGATTATAGCCTCGATACACTATAGCACGAATTCTAATGGTTCTTAATAAAAACCCTGAGCCAGATATTAGGGAGTGAAAGCTGAGAGATCAGAGAAGCAAGTGCCAGCATCGGTGCCATCTTCATGCTCCTTCATAGCTGGAGAAAACACGGGTGTCAGCAACAGTCTCAGATTCTCACAGGAGTGAGTAGCAGGGCCAGGGTTTGAATGTTTCAAGGCTCACTTTCATTTTCTCTTAATGATGTTGGGGACTGAACTATAGATTTGCATATCCTCTCTCTGGCTGACTTCAGACTTGTGATCCTCCTGTCTCAGCCTTCTGAGTTCTTCGCTGTACAGCCATGCATTTCTTAATGTTCTTAACCATACTGAATACCTCACTGTGAACGTATGCTGCCATACATTCCTGTGTGTCTTTGTGTGTACAGGTAAACAACTTTCTTCAAACTTTATATCTAGAGCTAGATTGAGCAAAGGGAAGAAAAAGATTTAATAAGAGGCTGGGGTTGTAGCTCTCCTCTAGAACATTTGCTTAGCATGTGGGAGGCCTTAGCCACAATTACCCAGCACCAAAAAATGAATGTAAAAAGAGGGGTGGAGGAGAATAAAAGTGGAATGTATGCTATCTTCAACTAAATGAGCAGCTGGAACTACATGAAATTCTAAGTTTGAATATTAGCAATAGCCGGGCGGTGGTGGCGCACGCCTTTAATCCCAGCACTCGGGAGGCAGAGGCAGGCGGATCTCTGTGAGTTTGAGGCCAGCCTGGTCTACAGAGTGAGTTCCAGGACATCCAGGGCTACACAGAGAAACCCTGTCTTGAAAAACCAAAAAAAGAAAGAAAAGAAGAAAAGAATATTAGCAATAGCTGGAGTTCATATGGTTCAGATGTCTAGACGCCATTACGTTCTCTCCTGATGTGTAGCAGGAACTCACACTTGGCAGAACAGTATGTGGAAGCCTCTGGTGTCTCCTGTCTTTGGTCCAGTGTCTCATTCTCTCACCTGTCTGGGTCTACATTCTTTAAAAGTTGTAGTTCTAGGCAGCAATATCACAGCAGTTTCCCCCAGGCTTTTCTAACTGGGAACATCCCCACTCAATCCTCTTGCTTCAAGTAGGGCATTTGGTTCTGGTCCTTCATTTGGATGATGGGATTGTTGACAAACTGTCCTGCAGGCCAACTCCTGACCTTTATTTCCCATGTTAGGGCTTGAGTCTATCCTGCCTGTTCTCTTCATCTCTGTTTTCATGTTTCTGGCCTCATGGCTATTTGGGTCTGAGTCTGTTGTGCCTTTGAGTGGCAGTGTTTTCTGTTGTTTCTTTGCATGTGGGACAGGAGTGGTGAATCACAGTGTGACTTCCCGTGCTGTCTCCGTAGGAAGTAGTTGAGTACTTTATGTGATGCGTGAAGCAGCATAATAAGATCATTTTATGTCCTAGTGGAGCCGGAAGGGACCGACAAAACAGTGCTCAAGTACAAATGCCACACGATGAAGAAGCTCAGCATGACGAGGACGCTGCTGACAGAAAAGAAGGAAGGAGAAGAAAACATAGGTTCGTTGACTCCATTCTTTGAAGATGGGTGCCCTTGGGCTGGGAACGTAGCTAAGTGGTCAAGAACAATTGCCCAGCATTTGTGAGGCCCTTGGATCAATGCCTAGTACTAGCCAGATGTGGTGGCATATGCTTGTAATCCCAGTGCTTTTCGGGGTGGGGGAAGGTAGCTGAAGATCAGGAGTTCAAGGCCAGACTCAGCTACTTGGCAAGTGGAAGGAAGATGTGAGCTCAAACCCTGAGTCCCATACATTAATAGACAAAAGCAAGTGTGGGCTTTGGCAGTGGGTGATACGTTGCTATCAGGATATTCCTTGGACTTACAGAGATAGCTATATTAATAAACTATATTAAAATTTAGCACTGCATTGGGTGTGTGACTGTTAGGTACAATCACAGTACTTGGGAGGCCAGGCCAGGCTCAGAGTTCTTCCTTTTGCTTTCGTGCCACAGACTCCCATTGCCTTCCGATGTCCTCCTGCCCTTGTTCATGCTCCCTCGCCATCTCCTTTCTACTTTCATGTCCTAGAAAGTTTCCCTAGGAGGAAAGCATGCAATATGTGTCTTTCTCATCAAGCTTATTTTGTTTAATAATGAGTTTTAGAGTTCTAGTTGTATCCATTTTCCTACATATGTCAACTTAATTCTTATTTATAGCAAAATAAATAAACTTCCATTCTGTATTGTGTATGTACCACTTTTTAGACAGGAACTCTTGCAGCCCAGGTTGGGTAACTTCTGCTCCTCCTCCTGTCACCACCTACCTAGCACTGGGATTACAGACGCGCTGCCTCTCCCTTTCTGAGTGCTGGGCAATGCAGGCAAAGCTCAATCCTGAGCAGCCTTGCAGGGGACTGGGGAGGTGGACACAGGAGGACAGGCTCACTGGTCAGTCGGTCTACCTGGATCAGTGAGTTCCAGGTTCAGGGAGAGACCTCTTCTCCAAAGTCAGGTGCAGACTGATTAAGGAAGATGTCCCATGTCTACTTTTGGCCTTTATACACACATGCACATGTATATTTGCACACATGCACATATACCACACACAAAGACATTAAAGTTAAGATGTTTTAAATTGTTATTGCAGCAGTGGCTTGTACAGATATGGACGTCAGAGGACAGTTCTGGGTCCGTCTGTCATCCCCCTGTAGGGTCTGTGGATCAGACTTATGTAAATCTCTCATGGCAAGTGCTTTTACCCACTGAACTGTCTTCAAAATCCCATAAATATTAAATAAATAAGTACACAAATAAATAAATAAATAAGCAGGGCAGGCATAGTGACCTTTCCTTTAATCCCAGTACTTGGGAGATAGAGGCAGACAGATCTTTATGAGTTCAGGGCCAGTCTGATCTACACAACTAGGGCTCCATAGTGAGATTCTGTCTCAGGAAAAGAAGATGACATAAAATAAAATCATTTTAAAGGTGCTTGACCTGAAGTGAAGATACTTGGGAATGAACTTGAGGCATGCAGGGCTGTATCCCCCCTATATATGTTTATCCCAATGATGGATTTTTATTTATTTATTTATTTATTTTGGTTTTTCGAGACAGGGTTTCTCTGTGGTTTTGGAGCCTGTCCTGGAACTAGCTCTTGTAGACCAGGCTGGTCTCGAACTCACAGAGATCCGCCTGCCTCTGCCTCCCAAGTGCTGGGATTAAAGGCGTGCGCCACCACCGCCCGGCAATGATGGATTTTTAGTATGGTTCTGTATCTTGGCTGTTGTGAATACTGCAGCCATAAACATAGATGTGCAAGTATCTCTGTGCTGGACCAACTCAGCATCCTCCCCCACTGTGTATCTAGGAGTGATACTACTAGACCGTTTACTGGTCCTCTTTTTTATAAGGCATTGTCATACTGATTTCTGTAGTGGCTGTACAAATTTACATCCCCAGCAGCCCCGGTGACAGCTCTTCATCTGTGCCACATTTGTTTTAATTAACTGAATTTTCTGCTTCTTTCTTATTTGCCCTGCTTATGTCCTGCCCACTTAGACGGCGTAGAGTGGCTGCAGATGAAGGATAACGATTTCTCCTATAGACCCAACATGATCTGCAGCTTTCTGCATGAAAATGAAGATGAGGCTGTAGTGCCGGCCCCTGACAAACCTGTGGAGTTGGAAGACGAAGAGATTCAGATGGAAAGCAGCACAGAGCAGACCCACGAGCAGGAGACAGGGCAGCACTCGGAAGCAGAGGACCCTGGCTCTCCTGGAGACACCCCTGCCAAGATGGAAAGCTCTGTCTTCATGGGAATTCAAGATGGAAATGTTTCTCAGTCATGAACTTTTTAAAAAGAGGTCTTATATACAATAATTGCCGTGTAGCTTGCAAATGGCTTACCATTTTGTTGTTACTGTTGACAGTATATATATTTCCAGTTACAGTACAATTTAATATACTAGAATCATGCAGGACCAGACAGGAATTCTGTTTTTAAAAATATAACTTATGGGGCTAGAGAGATGGCTCCATAAGTTAAGGGCACTGGCTGCTGCTCGTCCCAAGGACCTGGCTTTGATTCCCACAAGGCAACTTAAAACCATCTGTGGCTTCAGTTCCAGGAGATCTGATGCCTGCCCTGGCTTCGGTCAGCATCAGGTTCTCTCTTACCTGTCTGTGGGTTCTGGAAATCAAAGCCAGGTCATCAGGCTAGCGCAGCAGATGCCTTTCCTGTGGACCATGTCACAGCCATCTGTCTACATACACCCCCTTTAAAATATTGATGTGTATGTGTGAGTGTGTTTGTGTGTTCACCACAATCTTTCTGACCTGGTGCCCGAAAACTCCAGAAGAACAATTTGGGTTTCTTGGAACTGGAGTTGGAGATGGTCATGAGCCATGTGGGTGCTGGGAACTGAAGCCCAGTGCGCTCCAGGAGCAGTAAGTCCTCTTTACCTGCTGAACCATCACTTGTCATTCTCCCTTATCCCCACCCTCCTTTTGGTTTCCTGAGACAAAGTTTTGCTATGTAACCCGGGCTAGACCTAAATTTTCCAGCTTTTTTTCTTTTTTTTGAGACAGGGTTTCTCTGTAGTGTTTGGAGCCTGTCCTGGAACTAGCTCTTGTAGACCAGGCTGGTCTCGAACTCAGAGATCCACCTATCTCTACCTCCCAAGTGTTGGATTAAAGGCCTGCGCCACCATTACCCGGCCCAGCTTTTTGACGGTAGCGAGTGTCCTTGTATTTTAAAGTCATCTTGCACATACATAGACACTATGAAGGGCAGAAGCAACAAGACAGTAGGTTGGATTTGGAAAGCCGATGCTGCCCTAGACCACTATGAGTTAGAGGGTCAACAAAACCTCTTCCTGGAAAAAAGACCTTGAGGTGGTTTTGGGTTTCGTTTCAGTTTGGGTCTCGTGATGTAATCTTGACAGACCAACAGGGAGTTGCCTGCTTCTGTCTCCTGAGTGCTGGAATTCAAGAATTGCCACCATGCCCTGCTGATCTTGAGTTTCCCTTTCAATACTTGAAGATGATAATGGAATGTCAAGTATGATACTATCAATATTATGATTAAAAAAATGGCCCCTTCTTAATAAATAAATAAATTCAAAAAAAAAAAAGGAGCCTAGGCAGTTTGGATGCTCAACTTACTA
>NC_022034.1:26081342-26082205 GCF_000317375.1 Microtus ochrogaster | reverse complement strand
AAAAAAAAAAAAAAAAAAAGATATCTGAACAAGGAAATAGGCTGTTTGTGCCTATTAAGATGAGGAAGGCCTAGGCCATCTGCTTCAGGGCTTGTCGAGCATCTGCCTAGCTTCTCCAGCTTCTCCACTGTATCTGTGCAAACATTAAAAAAACACAGTCTGGCTGGTGCGTGTGAACCACCTGATGTCAGTGCCAGGAACCAAACTTAGGTTCTGTGGGAGAGCAACAAGCACTCTTAACTGCTGACCTCAGATTGCTAGGATTGGCAAAAAGCACCTATACCCACTGAGCCGTCTCTCCAACCCAACCATGGTTATTTTTAAATTTTGTGTTAACACTCATTTCTAGTTTATTATATATCATATAATAGGCAGCCAATAAATATGAAGGGATAAGAAAACCTTTTTGAGCCTTCTTGGTCAGTGATGGTGCACACCTTTAATCCCAGGACTTGGAAGGCAGAGGCAGAGGCAGATGGATCTCTGTGAGTTCGAGGCCAGCCTGGTCTACAAGAGCTAGTTCCAGGACAGGCTCCAAAGCCACAGAGAAACTCTGTCTCGAAAAACCAAAAAAAAAAAAAAAAAAAAAAAAAAAAAAAAGAAAAAAGAAAACAAAACCACCAAATGCTTTGAAGGTTGAAGTCAGCTTAGACTGAGAGAGCTAAAAGGCCTTTGATGTCTATTATGAATTAGAATGGATTAGAATGGAAGTAGACACAGATAAAGCAGGGCCAGAGTGAGCAGAACAACACCAACCCCTGCTTGGCTCCTGCGCATCATCCTGGCAGTTGGGAGGCTGCAAGCTTGAGGCCAGGCCAGATTATAGTGTGAGATCCTGTCCCCTAAAAAGAGGGACAAAAAAA
>NC_022034.1:26074061-26080297 GCF_000317375.1 Microtus ochrogaster | reverse complement strand
TGTGTGTGTGTGTGTGTGTTTCTGATTTTTCAAGATAGGATTTTTCTGTGTAACAGTCCTGGTTGTCCTGGAACTCGCTTTGTAGACCAGGCTGGCCTCCAACTCACAGAGATCTGTGCTGCGATTAAAGGCGTGCGCTACCGCTGCCTCTTCCAGGAAAGTTTGTTTACTAGAATTTCTTGCTTATTTATTTTGAGATAGTATCCAGTCTCACCTTGAACTTGTGTACTGAGACTGACTTAACTGCTCCTCTTTGGAAACAGCCAAATGGAGAAGTCACATTCATTCTAAGAGCCAAGTGGGTATTCATCTCCTTTCAAAGTCACCCTCCCAGAACCTCCACATACTCAAGACAGAAACCACCTAAAGAAGACAGAAAGTCCTGTCCTCTGGAGCTTTTATGGAGGCATCATTATTAAGCATGGTTGGTTAAGTCATTGGCCACATTATAACTCCAGTCCCTTTTCACATGATGGTAAATCAAAGTGAGGTTGAACACGCTAATATTTTTTTTCTACATTTTTCTACATTTAATCCCGACTGTCCTTGGTGACAGGCAGCATCACAAGTTCCACATCAGCAAGGGCAACAGCTCTGTGCCAGCTAAGGCTGCATTTCAAGATCTTCCCCACAAAACAACACACAAACGCACAGACAGACCTTAATACAGTAAACTAGGTGCCTGGCAGTGGTGGTGCATGCCTTTAATCCCAGCAGATTAAACTGTATTGAGGTCATGTGTATATATACAATGTTCTGCCTGCGTCCCTGCAGGCCAGAAGTTGGCACCAGATTTTATTACAGGTGGTTGTGAGCCACCATGTGGTTGCTGGGAATTGAACTCAGGACCTTTGGAAGAACAATCAGTGCTCTTAACCGCTGAGCCATCTCTCCAGCCCCCCTGGCTTGAGGTCTTGAGGTCTCCTGTAGCCCAGGCTGGCATCCCGAGCTCTACATAGCCCGATCCTTTTGCCTTCATTTCCAAAGTACTGAAATGCCAGGCCTGCACCCCAATGCTGACCTCTTTGGTGTGTGTGTGTGTCTGCTTGAGACAGCATCTCACTGTGGAGCCTAGACTGGATTTCAACTTTCAGTCCTGCCTTGCTCTTCCTGAACTCCAGAATTAGTTTTACAAGGCTGTGCGGGGTTCACCCGCTTTGTGAATGCACCCTAAACCACTAAACTGTACACATCACATTAAAGGGTGCATTTTATATAATTGTATGCAAAGTATGACTAAAATTTGAGGGGAAATCACAATCAGCAGTATTCTCCGTATATCTTTTTCGTATAAAGCAACCGGGTAATTAACCGGCCTCAACTGATCTCGCAGTTAAGCCAATGATGCCATTTTCATGCCAGTATTTTTTGTAATTATCTGAGTCCCATGCCTCCAACCTTTTAGAATTCTGGTTATTTCTCTGAAGGCGAACACTTGGTTCCCCCAAACTCGGCTCCGCACCAAGTCACTTAAAGCGTTTGCTTTCCAGAAAACAGCCAAAACATTCCGTAATCAAGGGAACAGAAGCTATGCCCTCCCACCGTGGCTGCCACCGAGGTCGGCTGAGCTAAGGAAGTCGTGTTTCGTGTTTCCGGTACCGCCTCTTCCTGCGCTAGCGGCGGCTTCGCGGAAGTGCGCGGTACACGTGTGTTTGCTCGGGGTCCGGTAGCGATGGACGCTTTGGATAAAGTCCTGTAAGTGTGTGTGGTACGCGATGGCGTGGGGAGGAGCGGTGGGGAGTCTCCCGCGGCTGGGCTGTTGCCTCTGCCCTGGTCTCTCCCCGTTGTTGCGCTTTCCTGACCGGAGGGAAGGAGCTGGCGGATCCTCCCGCCCGGGTCTGCTGGAGAAGCCCTGCAGGCTGACTGCGAGCAGTGGGGATGGAGCGAGGACCACAGCCGTGGCCAGAGCCCAGGGCTCACGGCGCCGCCACAGATGGATTGTGAAGTGTGAGAAAGGCGGTGGACCGAGTTAAGAGTACAGGCCCGGAATCTGACAGAACCAGGCGACAAGCCGGCCTCAAAGTTCTGTAACTGAACCTTTAAAACTCTTGAATTCAGCGCACCCTGTAAAATAGCTGCCATGGTAGTCTTGGCAGTGTTTGCCATAACAAGTACAGAGCTTTTTTTTTTTTTTTCCGTCTAAATCTGTATGCTTCTGCTTGTCACTGAGGGATGGTTACCTTTGCTCAAAACTAATTATTGGGTTCCCATATGTTACAGCACTGGACTTTGGAGTTTTCCGCTGCCCCCCCTCCCCGGTTTTCGATAAAGGGTTTCTCTGTAGTCCTGGTTATCCTGGCATTCGCTTTGTAGATCACGCCGGCCTCTTCCTCCTGAGTGCTGGGATAAATAAAAGTCGTGCGCTGTCTCCGCCCTGCTCAGTTTTGTGCTTTGTGAGTAAATGTGCCGTGTACACGACAGTTTCTGTTTGTTCAGTAGAATTTTTTTGCACCCGCTATGCCTCTCTAATAGAGTAAGGTGCAGTTTACTGGTTGATTACTGGTTAGCGAGATTGAAAAAAAAATCAAAACAAAGCATAAGCCGTTATTGCTGTATAAACACAGTGTGTTTGATTCAATAAAAATCCATTTTGAGCGACCAGTAAATGACTGACTACTTGGTTTAACCCGTGGCGTTTCATTGAAGGAGAATTTCTTAGTTCTTTGTGGGAAACTAAAGTATGTATATTGTTTTTCTTTTTGGTTTTTTTGAGAGGGTTTCTATGTAGCTTTGGAGCCTGTCCAGGAACTAGCTCTTGTAGACCAGGCTGGCCTCGAACTCACAAAGATTCGCCTGCCTCTGCCTCCCGAGTGCTGGGATTAAAGGTGTGCGCCACTACTGCCCGGCTATATATTGTTTTTCTTTTCCCTCTGTCCCTGTCCCAAGACTGGAAGATGAGGGTTATATTTAAGAGAGGAGACATTTTGTTAGCAGATGACAGAAAACTGTTTGAAAAGTACCATGTTTACCATAGAGGAGGCAAACGGAAATGTATAATATCCGAGGCTAGAGTCATGCTCAGGTATTGATCGTTGCCTTAGTGTGCTAGAGTCCTCGAAGAATAACTGCTGACCTTATTCACTGGCTGTGGACTTTCTGGCACGGTCAGTCACCAGGTCAGTGACATGCATAAGAAGAGAAGAACCTCAAAGATGTGCTTATGGGGAGGGAGGCTCTGAAGGTGCTTGCCTCCCCTTCCCAGTCATCCTGGTCACTTTGGGAAAGTTGGTACGAGGCATTACCACTTAAAGAGGAACCAGAGCTTCTGCCCGACTGTCACCCTGGATAAACTGTGGACGAGCAGATCCGGGTCAACGCTGCCAAGAACAAGACTGGAGTTGCTCCCAACATTGATGTCCTGCGATCAGGCTACTGCAAAGTTCTGGGGAAGGGAAAGCCAAATCTTTCAGCAGAAGCTGTTCCTATGTTCTGGTGGCTTGAAGCCACTCAGAGAGGCCAATTAAATGCTAACATTTCAAAAAAGAAAGAAAGAAAGAAATGTATAATAACAACCTGTTACTGCCCCGCTATAAAAATGCAATAACAAATTAGGGTTTTTTTTTTTTTTTTGAGACAGGGTTTCTCTGTGTAACAGTCCTGTTTTTCACAACTTGCTCTATAGACCAGGCTGGCCTGAACTCACTGAGATCCACCTGCCTCTGTCTCCCAAGTGCTGGGATTAAAGGCGTGGGCCACCACTGCCTGGCTAGGTTTTTTTTTTTTTAAAGATTTATTTATTTATTTCTTATGTATACAACATTCTGCCTCAATGTATGCCCGCACGCCAGAGCAGGACACCAGATCTCAGTACAGATGGTTGTGAGCCACCATGTGGTTGCTGGGAATTGAACTCAGGACCTCTGGAAGAGCAGCCAGTGCTCTTTAACCTCTGAGCCATCTCTTCAGCCCCCCTGGCTAGGTTTTTTTTTTTTTCTGGTAATGGGGGTTGTAGATGGATTCTTATATCTAGTTCATTTTAACATTGGCCCGCACACACACACCGGACCTTGGGCATGTTGCTTTTCTAGTCCTAGCTGCCTGATTAGTTAAGAGCTGTAATGACAGGCATAAGCCACCATGAAGAAACATAGTAACTTAAAAATAACTGTTCACTTGAGACATTTTAGCTTTTAAAATTTATTTTTATTTATGTATATGTAAGTGTTAGCTTTATGTGTGCCATGTGCACAGAAGCCAGAAGAGAACATCAGCTCCTCTGGAACAGGAGTTGCAGTCAGTTGTGAGCCTCCATGTTGGTGCTGAGAACCAAGCCTGATCCTCAATAGGAGTAGCAGGTGCTCTTAATCTCTCAGCCCCAGAAGCCTTCGGTGTTTAATAATAAGAGGTTTAGAAAAAAAGCAGTACTAAAACAATGTTGAAATATCAATAAGGAACCAAAAACTAACAAAACGCCTGTATTTATCAGCAATGATAAAGTACCTTTGCTAATATCTCCCTGAAAAGGTGAGAGTTTTTATGTCGTTATTTAATGATGGAATCCTACTTGATAGACGTGAGTATGATGTCTGTTGATTCTTTTTTTTTTTTAGGTTATCAGTCAAGTTGTAGTTATGTCATATGAGGAAAATGTATAAATTGTTATGAATTTTGCTTTTTTGAACAGAAAACCTAAAACCAAAAGGGCTAAGAGATTTCTTGAGAAGAGAGAACCAAAGCTCAATGAAAACATTAAGAATGCCATGCTGATTAAAGGAGGAAATGCAAATGCAACTGTGACGCAAGTTCTCAGGGACGTGGTAGGTAGAAACTTAGCATCTCCAGTGTATCTGTGTGGGTGCCCATGGAGGCCAGAGGCCTTGGAGTGCCTGTAGCTGGGGCTATGATGGCTGTGAGCCTCCTGATATGCTGGGAACTCTCTGGAAGAGGAATCCTCTTTCTAGCCCTGTTATCTTGCTTTTTAAAAAAAGAAGCTGTGCTCGGTGGCACACATCTTTAATCCCAGCTGGGTTTGCAGCGTGAGTTCCAGGAGAGCCAGGGATACACAGAGAAACCCTGTCTCCAAAAAACCAAAAACCCAAACAACAAAACACAAGGTCTCACTATGTAGTGCAGCCTGGCTTTAAATATTCTTTTAAAGTAAGGTTGGACTTTTTAGAAACTTTTGAGCATCCTGAGTTGGGCCAAATGTGGTAGAATTGTGATGTCTTAAGATCCAGCCTTAAAGAAGAGCTGAGTTGGGAGAGACGCTGAAATTGGAAACTTTATCTTGTAAGTGTACTTGCAAGGGTACTTAAGACTAGTCTCTGAGCGGATTTTTATTTATTTGAGTCTTGCCACTTCCCAGTGACCCTGCACAATGAATGAGGTCTAAGAGCAGTGCCATATTACAGAGTATTACCCGATGGTCATTCTTGGTTGTCAGAAAAAGGTGATGATGTTCATTACACTGGGACAGGGAAACACTTGGCTGAGAATCATCAAATGTTTTATTAAACATGGCGGCACATGCCTGTAAACCCAGAACTTGGGAGGCAGAGGCAGATTGGCAGTCAGGGCAGCCCAGGCTACATGGTGAGGTCCTGCCCTCACCCCTGAATTGGAAATGGCTGATGTGATGGCCCCCGAGTATAATTCCAATGTTTGAGTGACTGAAGCAGGAAGATCGCCTTGACTCTGCTTTTTGAATGTTTTTTTGAGATTTAAAATTATGTTTTACAGTATGCACTGAAGAAACCATATGGAGTTCTCTATAAAAAGTAAGTTGGTTTATTATTATTACTTTGTTTAGCTGTAAAAGTAAGAATTGTTTACACAAGATTTGGAAGAAAAAAATGTTAGTATTTGTACTGAATGCTGCTGCTGCTTCTTCTTCTTCTTCTTCTTCTTCTTCTTCTTCTTCTTCTTCTTCCTCTTCCTCTTCCTCTTCCTCTTCCTGTTCCTGTTCCTGTTCCTGTTCCTGTTCCTGTTCCTGTTCCTGTTCCTGTTCCTGTTCCTGTTCTTGTGTTTTTCAAGACAGGGTTTCCCTGTGTAACAACAGCCTTGGCTGGCCTGGAACTCAACCAGGCTGGCCTCCAGAGTTCTCCTGCCCCTGCCTCCCAAGTGCTGGAATTAAAGGCGTGCACCACCATGCCTGGCTCAGCATATTCTTGCATAACTGTAATATGTACACACCTTATTTTGAAATAATTACATATGCATAGGAAAGTTGTAAGCATTACTAGAATTCCTGTATGTCCTTTATCTAGGTCCTCCAGTGTTACATCTTTTTTTTTTTT
>NC_022034.1:26072407-26073261 GCF_000317375.1 Microtus ochrogaster | reverse complement strand
GGCTCCTGGGCTCTCCAGGCAGATGCTTACTCATTGAGCCATCTTGCTGGCCCCACCCTTTGTCTTTAATTTGTGAAAGTCTTTGGTGGCTTTGTCTCCAGTTTCTTCATAAAGTTACAATTTTTCCCTTTGTAGCTAGTAAATGTTTACTTTGAAACTATGCAAATATAGTCATTCCTTGTAATTTCTTGGAAAGTGGATCTGTGACTTCCCTGGAATATACAATCCGTGGATATTCCAGTCCTGAGTGTGAAATAGCACGGTTGTCTCATAACTTATGCACGGTTCTCTGTATACCCTCAGTTGTCTCTATATTACTGTGTGAATACTGGATGCACAGCTGGCTGTAATGTTTAGGAATAAATCTAAGAAACAGAAGTCTTCCTATGTCCAGTGCAGATGCAGCCCATAGCCACCCCAACATTTCCTGTGTGCAATCATATGAGTCTGGATGCTAAACTCACAAATTCTGAGGACTCTGGCTCCTCTTTTTCTGGAAATTTAGCTGTTACCCATCCTTCCATAGTATCTGTGTGTATAGTCAGGATGGTTGTGGTGCTCTGTGGTCTCTTTCTACTTGGAATTCTGAAGAAAAAGGTTGTCTATCCCTTTATTTTTAAGTTACTTAACTCAGTGTGGGTTCAGTACACTCTTGAAGGTTATAATATAGTATTGTTATTGTATCCCAGTAAAGTCTGGTTTCATAGCACACAATGACCCTTTAATAAGAAAAATTTTAGCCGGGCGATGGTGGCGCATGCCTTTAATCCCAGCACTCAGGAGGCAGAGGCAGGCGGATCTCTGTGAGTTCGAGACTAGCCTGGTCTACAGAGCTAGTTCCAGGACAGGCTCCA
>NC_022034.1:26069866-26071157 GCF_000317375.1 Microtus ochrogaster | reverse complement strand
CCCGGCTTGCCTGCAAGTATGTTTGCCCATGTGCATATGAAGGCCTGCCCAGGCCAAAAAGCATCAGATCCCACAGAGCTGAGGTGAGGTGCCTGATGGGGTTTCTGGAACTGAACTTGGATACTCTATAAGAACCATAAGCACCCTTAACTGCTGAGCTGTTGTTCCAGCCCAATACTTAGGATAATCTTTTTGTTTTGTTTTGTTTTTTGTTTTTGTGATGGGATTTCTCTGTGTAGTGCTTGCTGTCTTGGAACTTGCTTTGTAGAACAGATTGACCTCAAATTCAGAGATCTGCCTGCTTTTGTCTCCCGGGTGCTGGGATTAAAAGTGATTGTTTGCAATTTTTTGTCCTTTTGTTTTAATTTATGTTTTGGGGTGTTTTATCTGTCTGTGTGCATGCCTGCACCATGTGTGTGCCAATTGCTATTGGAGGGCCTGGAGTTACAAATGGTTGTGAGCCACCAGGTGGGTACTGAGAATTGTACCCACTTGGGTTCTCTGAAACAGTACCCAGTGTTCTTAACTACTGAGCCATCTCTTCAGGCTTTCTCACCATACTTTTGGGTGGTGTGTTTTGGGATTAGGTCTCACTATGCAACCCTGGCTTGCCTGAAACTCATAGATATCTACCTACTTGTACTTTCCAAATAGTGGAATTAAAGATTTGTCCCACTATGTCGTACTCTCTTAATCATTTGAGTATATACTTTTTTTTTGAGTATATACTTTTTATTCATTATATCATTTAACTGAATGTACTTATTAACATTATTAAAACTGGAACCATTCTTTTTAATATTCTTAGGAAAAATATTACAAGACCATTTGAGGATCAGACGTCACTGGTAAGTACAAGAATCTTCAAGGAGAGCTCATATGGGTAGGACTGGGTGTGTGGCTGGGGAGTAAGTGGTAATGGTACTGGCTCATCCTTGCCTAGCATGCCTGAGGCCCTGGGTGCCATTCCCAGCATCAGAAGTAACAGGACAGAACTGTGTAAAACTGACTTCAGACTAACTCATGCTGTACTCCTAATGTTATCTTTTCCTTTTTAAATTAGAAGTCCTAATATAACAGTTTTGGTATCCAGACTATAAGATTATTCTTTTTTTTTTTTCTTTTTTTAAAGATTTATTTATTTCTTATGTATACATTCTGCCTCCATGTATGCCTGTACACCAGAAGAGGGCGCCAGATCTCATTACAGATGGTTGTGAGCCACCATGTGGTTGCTGGGAATTGAACTCAGAACCTCTGCAAGAGCAGCCAGTGCTCTTAACCACTGAGC
>NC_022034.1:26068266-26069766 GCF_000317375.1 Microtus ochrogaster | reverse complement strand
AAAAAAGATTTATTTATTATGTATACAGTGTTCTGCCTACATGTAGGCCTGCTGACCAGAAGAGGGTATCAGATCTCATTACAGATGGTTGTGAGCCACCATATGGTTGTTGGGAATTGAACTCAGGACCTTTGGAAGAGCAGTCAGTGCTCTTAACTACTGAGTCATCTCTCCAGCCCCCAACAGAGAAGAATTTTATGGGAATTATAATGACTTTGATATAAAAAGAAAAAAAATACAGAGGGTATTTTTAATAAGAGTACTGCTCGTAAAGACATGCCATATCACTCCTTTTGGAGACTTTTTACAGAACACTTTTTTTTTCCTCCGAGACAATGTTTTTCTATGTAGCCGTGGAGCTTGTCCTGGCACTTGCTCTGTAGACCAGGCTGGCCTCAAACTCACTCTGCCTCCCCAGTGCTGGGATTAAAGGCGGGTACCTCCATTGCCTGGCCCAAACAGTTATTTCTTTATTTAGTATTCTGCCTGAAGGCCAGAAGAGGGCACCAGATCTCATTACAGATGGCTGTGAGCCACCATGTGGTTGTTGGGAATTGAACTCACGACCACTGGAAGAGCAGTCAGTGCTCTTCACTACTGAGCCATCTCTCCAGCCCCCAAACAGTTTTTATATGGGAACATCATAGCTCTGTCAGCCAGTCCCAGCCAGAAGTGAAGCGTAACTATTTAAACTGTGGGGTCATGGAGATCCTAGAGCTACTTCCCTAGCTCGTTGTGAAAAGGAGCAAAGCTCATTAAAAATTGGTGAGCCCAGTTTCAAACATCCAAAGCCAGTGTGTTGATAAATTTCTGTGACTCCCCTGTGCATGCTGAGATGTGCTGTTGATAATAGCAGTGACGTTAAGTGAGTTCAAGGATTCCGTGAATCCTTGACACCTGGTGTTCTACTCAGAATGACTGCATAGTTGAAACTGTGACTGCATAGCATTAACTTCATACTTCATAACTTCATACTTCATAACAACTTCATACTTCATAACTTCATTAACTTATGTATTAGTCTTGAAAAGTGAGTTTTAACTAAGTAATCCAAATCAGAAAAACTTGAATTGTGTGTGTATGAATGTATATATTCATGTATGAATATGTATATTTTAAGATGAAAATTTTTTTATGTCTGAGTGGTTTGCCTGCCTGCATGTGTGTCTAGTACCCTTAGAGGTTAGAGGAAGGTGAAGGTGAAGGGTGATTGTGAGCTGCCATGTGGTGCCAGGAACTGAACCCTGGTCCTCTACAAAAGTAACAAGTGCTCTTAACCTCTGAGCCATCTCTCCAGCCCCTTCTGTATATTCTTACTAGTTTATTACATCTTCATTAGCTTCTGTTGGGAGAGGGGAGGGAAAACCCCTGGTATCTTATAAGCTTTATAAGATTGGTTTGTTTGAAGACAGGCTTGTTGAATTTTCTTTTACACTAGTCCCATGTTGGAATGCCAAAATGTTGTTTGTTTTTCCTTCTTTTCTCTTGGCTTTTTGGGGG
>NC_022034.1:26063389-26068116 GCF_000317375.1 Microtus ochrogaster | reverse complement strand
TTTTTTTTGTTTTTCGAGACAAGGTTTCTTTGTAGCTTTGCAGACCAGGCTGGCCTCGAACTCACAGAGATCCATCTGCGCCAGCTTTTCTTAAATTATCTCTTCTGTCTTTTGCTTCTGGGCTTTTATCTGTCTCTATTCTGTATACCTTTCTTTCCTTCTTACTCTGTGACTTGCTGGGTGGCTGGCCCCCATGTTCTTCTTTCTTTGTTCTATCTTGTTCCTTCCTTTCCTCCCAGATTTTTCTTTCTCTTTATTCTTTCTTCCTGCCAGCCTTGTCTATCCTTTTCCTGCCTCACTATTGCTGTTCAGCTCTTTATTAGATCATCAGGTGGTTTAGACAGGCAAAGTAACACAACTTTACAGAGTTAAACAAATGTAACAAAAAGAGTACAACACATCTTTGCATCATTAAAACAAATGTTCCACACCATAAACAATGTAACACTTCTTTTAAAATAATATTCTACAACAGAGCCTCTTGCTATGTAGCTCTGACTGGCTGGAATTTACAGCAGTGCTTCTGCCTCAGCCTTCCAAATTTATGAACCACCACAGCAGGCCAGGCTAAGATCTTTGAATGGTTTTCTTTTTTCTCTTACTAGGAATTCTTCTCAAAGAAGTCAGATTGTTCTTTATTCATGTTTGGCTCCCATAATAAGAAGAGGCCGAATAATCTAGTAATAGGTGAGTATCATATTCTATTTTGTTTTTGAGACATGGTCTTATTATATACCTCTGACCGATCAAGAATTTGGAGAGATCCTCCTGCCTCTGAGTGCTGGAATTAGTGTCTTGTGACACCCACTCCTCTAATGTTTTCACTCATAGAGTAAGCTCCATGACTCAGTTGACTCACGTTTTCAGGATTTACAGTCAGCTCAAGAGTAGTTCCTGCTGGGCGGTGGTGATGCATACTTTTAATCCCAGTACCCGGGAGGCAGAGGCCGGTGGATCTCTGTGAGTTCAAAGCCCCTGGTGTATAAGAGCTAGTTCTAGGACAGGCTCCAAAGCTACAGAGAAACCTTGTCTCGAAAAGCCAAAACCAAAAAAGAAAGAAAGGAAGAAAGGAAGGAAGGAAGGAAGAAAGAAAGAAAGAAAGAAAGAAAGAAAGAAAGAAAAAAGGATAGTTTCTGTTGCTGCTGTATCCTTGTGACACTGGATACGTTTCTTTGGACTAGAGTCTACCTCAGTGGTGGAGTCCTTACCCAGCCTTTTGAAGGCTAGGTTTGGAAACTGTCCACCAGTGACATCAGTATGGCCTTTTAGCCCAGGGAAGCAAGAAAGAATTATGAGAAGTAGTTCTTGGTGAGTAGTCTTAGAACCCCATTGCAAACATCTTTGGAAAGCAGCTCTGGCTTTTAAGCAGGAATTATGGGTTTCTGGTGCACTGTTTATCTGTTTATTTATTCTGTGTGTGTTTTTGTGTATAGGTAAACTGCATGGAGTTACAGATAGTCGTGACATGGGTGCTGGGAACCAAACTCAAATCCTCAGGAAGAGCAGGGAGTGTTATTACCCACTGAGCCATCTCTCCAGCCCGGATCATAGAAACTATATGTTTCTATCAAACATGTTCAGTCAAAGACAACCCTTTTTCATATCTCTTGTTTTTTGAGTGGATGTTATTGTTAAGGTTTCATCCCATGCCTGATGCATGCTGAACTATACCTGTTTTTATTTTATGTAATTATGTTTTAATAGAGTCTTTCTCTTTTTCCCCAGGCCAGCCTGTGACTTGCTGTAGTCCAGGTTGGTCTTGAGCTCCATCGTCTTGCCTCCCTGGGGCTGGGGTTGTAGGTGCTTACTGCCACACCCAGCTCCCCATTTAGTCCCTAATGTAAGGGAGCAGGGCTTAACGTGAGAGTGGAGAGTTTTCCACGACTAATACCCTAACCACACAACTAAGTACATGGCAATATTTAAGAAGGGAGTGTGTGAGTTTGGAGATACAGAGAAGACACAGATTATTTGGTGCATATAGGTGACATAAGGTGGCAGCTTGTGGAATCTATGTGCTTAAAACTGCATTTCCTTCTAGGTCGAATGTATGACTACCATGTGCTGGATATGATTGAACTGGGTATTGAGAAATTTGTCTCTCTAAAGGATATTAAGGTAAGATACTGATCTTAAAACTAAATAGCATTTTGGCCTGGCGTTGGTGGCATATGCCTTTAATCCCAGCACTCGGGAGGCAGAGACAGGCAAATCTTTGGGTTCGAGGCCAACCTGATCTACAAGAGCTAGTTCCAGGACAGGCTCCAAAGCTACACAGAGAAACCCTGTCTCGAAAAACCAAAACCAAACCAAACCAAAAATAAAAAAAAAACCCCAAAACAAACTAAATAGCATTTTAATAATGCTCTTGGCCAATACTGGTATTGATAGAGTTTTATAGAAAAAGCGCCTCATACAGAAATACAGTTTTACTTTTATTTTAAAAAGGAGTAAAGAAGTGTAGGCTGGTTGGTGGTGGCGCACACCTTTAGTCCTAGCACTCAGGTAGCAGAGGCAGACAGATCTCTGTGTTTTAAAGACCAAGCCTGGTCTGCAGAATGAGACCAGCAAAAGAGGAATATATTTATAACAAATAGTACGTGTGGATTTTATAGCGGCTAAACTTCAGAGAGTGGTGCCCAGTTCTGGTTAGGCCTATGGTATAAATGCCATCTTTCCTAAGTGATAACAACATTTACAGACAATCCGAAGTTTTCCAGTTGGCACTGTTCTACAACCAAAAAGCTCTGGCTGCCCCTGTATTATTCTGTCTCTTAGCTGTGGAATTATTGACATAACTCCTCTTCGGGAATCTGCAGTTGCTACTTTGTTTGAATGGGATTTTGAAACAGAGTAGTAAAGTGTGGCCAGAACATCCTGAGAAAGGCAGGAGTGTCTCACTTCATATTGACCCATCCGCTGCATTGTCTCACTTGGATCTTAGAGGTCTGAGTTAAGGCAGTTCCTGCTTACTGGTGGGGTCTTTTGTTTGTGTTTGAGACAGGGCTCACTCTGTGCTTTGGCTGACCCACAACTCCCTATGTAGACCGGGTTGGTCTTGAACTCAAGAGATTGGCCTGCCTCTGCTATTCCAGTGCTGGGATTAAATGCGTTTTCCAGCCTTAGTTTTCCATCTAGATTTGGTGATTGAAACCCAAAGGGGTTTAATTGTTTAACCTTAGAGTCGTGCATATTTTAGATAAAAGCCAAGATTAGAGTTTAGGAGCTTAGAGAGAAGGAATATTGTTTATAATGAAGGTTGTATAATTTAGTGAGTTTTGTGTATTTAATATAGAATTTTAAATAACCCAGGCTGGCCTCAGACTTGCTGTGTAACAAGGCTGAGCTTGAGTTTCTGATCTTCCTGCTTTCATGCTGCAGAATCACTGGGATTAGAGGCATGCTCCACTCTGTCCAACTGAGCTAGTGGGACTTGAGGCTTGTCGTATGGTTAAATTATGGTAAATGGACATATTTCTCGCTTCTTCAGCTCTCTAAAAAAGGGACAGACCTTGAAGGTTCAGTAGAGTAAACTAAATATCCTTCTCTTGTGGCTTTGAAAAAAGTTTTTTGCAAGCTCCCTTGTAGTCAATAACTCCAGCCTCCTTAGGTTCAGAGTAGAACAGTGACCTCAGATTGGACCTGTGGGTTCAAGGCATGTCTTGCCATTCAAGGCATGTCTTGCCATTTAAGTGACAGTTGTGATTTATCATATAAGTGATTTTTCTGGATCCTCAATTGTGGTTGTAGCAACAATAAGTCAGAATGTATGTGTAAAAATATTGAGATTATTTTAACAGGTATTGACTATCTCAAAAATTGTTACATAAATTCTTTAGATTTTGGAAATGATTTAATTACGGGGCTTTTTTTATTTTTTTAAATCTCATAGACTAGTAAGTGCCCTGAGGGAACAAAACCTCTGTTGATATTCGCTGGTGATGATTTTGATGTAACAGAAGACTATAGAAGATTAAAAAATCTTCTTATTGGTAAGAATTAATAGAACTCGTCTCATTGACCTTACAGCTGCCTTTGAAACCTACCTCTTGTGTAAGATTAAGCTTGTTCACATTTTTCCCTTCTCTGAACTGTACAACTCTCCTATCTTTATGCTCCAGTCTTCTTGTCTCACTGAGCTTAATAAGAGCTGCTTTCCTCAGCAGAGGTTGTGGTGCTGGAGGTTTCCAGGGACACAGGCAAGTCACCCCTAAAGAAATCTCTCTCTTTTCCCCAGCAACGATTCACTGCCTATAGTTCTGTATTATTTATGTGCATTGGTGTTTTGCCATGGGTGTCGGATCCCCTGGAACTGGAATTACAGACAGTTGTGAGCTGTCATGTGGGTGCTGGGAATTGAACCTGGGTCCTCTGCAAGAGCAGTCAATGCTCTTAACAACTGAGCCATCTCTCCAGCCCCCTCAGTCTGCTTTTTTATACAACCCCAAACCACCTGCCCAGGGATGGCACCTTTGCAGGAACCACAGCTGATAACTGTTCAGAGATCAGCAGTCATGTCATGTCATGTGAGTTCCACAGCACTCCTCCCCTTCCAGCGTCTTCAGTCTGTCCACCTCTTCACTTCCCTGAGCCTCAGATATCCCATTTAAAGCTGAGCATCCAACAGTTGTTTACTTTGATTTCTTTGACCAGTTATGAGTCTGCAGTAATTGCTCTCCTCTACAAAAAGATGCTCCTGCCGGGCAGTGGTGGCGCACGCCTTTAAT
>NC_022034.1:26053056-26057844 GCF_000317375.1 Microtus ochrogaster | reverse complement strand
TATATGTGTTTTTATTGGTTAATGAATAAAGAATCTGCATTGGCCTGTGATAGGGCAGAGTAGAGCTGGGGGTAGTGACTAAACTGAATGCTGGGAGAAAGAAGGCAGAGTCAAGGAGATTGCCATGTATCCGCCAGAGGGGAAAGACGTGATCTGTTAGTTGGAACCTTGCCAGTAGGCCACAATCCCTATGGTAAAATATAAAATAATGGAAATGGGTTAATTTCAGATGTAAGAGCTAGCTAGCAATACACTTAAGCTATTGGCCAAACAGTATTACAAATAATCTAGTTTCTAAGTGATTGAGTCAGGGCGGTGGGAAACGAGCAAGAGGCCTCCCACAACATGTCTCTGCACATGGGGAGGTCAGAGGACAACTTTGTGGTTTAGATTCTCTTTCCATCATTACTAGGTCCTAGAGATGGAACCTACGTCTTCAGGCTTGTGCAGCAAGTACCCTTCCCACTGAGCCATCCATCACATTAGCACTCTTTGGTTATTTGAGACACGATCTCACTCTGTACCTCAAAGTAGCCTGAGTCTCAGTATGAAACCCAGGCTGGCTTTGCCCTTTCAGCAGTACTCATGTCTCAGCCTTCCAGATGCTGAGATGCAGGTACAGTCACCACACCAGCTCAGGAGTAGTTTTGAGAAGAGTCTTGCTGTGTCTCTCAAGCTGGCTTCAAACTAGCCTGTGGTCTTCTGCTCAGTCTTTTGAGTTTTGGGACTATAGCCCTGTTCTGTCGTGTGGCTTTGTGTCTTTTCTTTCTTTTCTCTTTCCTTCCCTTCTCTCCCGCTCCCCGCCCCTCCCTTCCCTTCCTTCCTTTTGAGACAGGTTTTCTCTGTAACCATCCTGACTGTCCTGAAACTCCCTCTGTAGACTAGGAACTAGGAGATCCTCCTGCCTCTGCCTCCTGAGTGCAGGGATTAAAGGTGTGCACCACCACTGGGCTCCTTTTCTTGTGTGCATGTATCTGGGTCTCTTTTGAAATGGGCTTTGTATTGTAAGCTGGTACAATACAAAGTGCAGCAGTTCTTTTATTACACAGAATTATAAACGTGTGCCACCACACGAGGGCTCACTAGACTTCATAAACCCTGTCTCATATCTTGTACTTCCACTAGATGGCATGAAAGACTACACAATGCAGTGATCGGGAAGGGAGTAGCACAGAAAAGAAATTCGGATTCGGAACAAAAGTAGAAAGGTGGAAGAGGAATGTTGTGGACGGGGGAAGTCAGGCCACTGCTTGGCTTTCTGTGTCCAAATGAAATACAGTAACAGCAGCCCTATACTTGGGAGAATGTCATCCCCAACCTCCTCCGTGTGTGAACACCACATTTACACTGTAAAATGGCTGTGGCACCACTAGGTGATGTAACCTTAGGGTGTGTGCTTAACGTACCTTGTGGCAGGAAAGGCTAATAGAGGACTGTCTCCTGAAGAGCTCTTTTCTGGCCTCTCAAACAGCACAGTGAACCTACTGGGATGAACCCAGGACTTTATATATGCCAGGCGAGCCTTCTGTCATCAGATTATATTCCAACCTAGAAAATTGCTTTTTTTGAAAAACAAATTTTTCTTTTCATTTTTGTTTTTTTTGTTTTTTGAGACAGGGTTTCTCTGTAGATCAGGCTGGCCTCAAAGAGAGATTTGCCTGCCTCAACTTCCTGAGTGCTGGGATTAAAAGTGTGAGCCACCACCACCTGACAAAAAACAAAATTTATTATTGTGTATATGATGTGTAGTGGGTGTGCATGTGTGTGGAGGTAAAGGAAAACTTTGTGGAGTTGATTGCTCCTTCCACGTTTACCTGGGTCCTGGGAATTGAACTTGGGTCTCCAGGCTTGCATAGCAAGTGTACCTACTTACTGTGTCATCTTACCTACCTGGGACTGCTTTTCTTTATGGGAAACACAGGAAACAATACCAGTGTTTAGGTTCTGTCTGCCTAATTTTTATGGCTGTTTTTTTTTTTTATGTGACTGTTTCTAGTATATAAAGATGATAGTAAACAAAGAATAAGTGTATTTTGGTGAATACTTTCTGCACGCGGAAGGTAGAGTCGGGTTCAGAGAGTTCAGAGTCATCCTCTTAGTGAGGAGATTGAGGTCAGACTGACGTTTCTATTTGTCAACATGTCTCAAAACGAACTGAAGTAAGCTGGAGAAATAGTGCAAGGGCCAGTTACATGCTTGAGTTTGATCATAGTCCCAGTGCTGGGGAAGTAGAGACAGACACCCTCCGGGGCTTGCTGACTGGCCAGCCTAGCCTAGTTACCAAAGTCTACTCCAGGGAAATTGTTCTGGGGAGCAACCCTGGAGATTGTTCTCTGGCCTCAGTGAACATTTGTCTGTATACCCACAAATCCCTGCAAATACACACACACAGTTGCTAAAAAGATAGCACTTTGTAACTGAATGTTTTTTAATGATTTATTTTTATTTTATGTGCATTGGTGTTTTGCCTACATGTATGTGTGAGGGTGTCAAGTCCTCTGGAACTGGATTTTCAGACAGTTGTGAGCTGCCATAGGGTCCTCTGGAAGAGTAGCCAGTGCTCTTACCACTGAGCCATCTTTCCAGTCCCTGTAACTGAATTTTGGAATAGTTCTCTTTCTTAACAACTGAATATGTGCTTTCAGATTTCTTCAGAGGCCCCACAGTGTCAAACATCCGACTGGCCGGATTAGAGTATGTTCTGCACTTCACGGCACTGAACGGGAAGGTTTACTTTCGAAGCTATAAGTAAGTGCATTTCCCCGTGGTCTTCAAATCCCTCAGGGATCACATTGTATTCTAGCTCAGAGTTGGTTCCTGCCCAGTGTGTCTGCAGGATTTGCAGAAGGTAGTGGCAGGAGCTGTGCCCTGACCTCCTATTCGACTGCTCTGAGAAACTCACTTTCCAGGGTCCCTGATCATCTGTTATGCACCTGGCATATTTAGTAATCGCCCCTCCTAGATTTCTGTGCTGTCTCATTGTCCTTGACTGGATTTAGAGCTCCAGGCCACAGTCAAGCTAGACATCCTAGATTTGAAAGCTCCAGCATCAAGTCTGTAGGAAGTACCATTGCTGTGTTAATTTCCTCTCTCATGTAACTGCCATAATTACATCCCAGTGTAATATTAATATGGGTGTAGATCCCAGCAAGCAGATTGTTTTGTTGTTTGGTTTGAGTTTTTGAAACAATATCTCTTGATATAGCTTTAGACTGGCCTTGAACTCATTGTGTAGCCCAGGTAGGCCTCAGATTTGGAGTTCTCCTGCCTTCACTTTTTAGGTGCTGGCATTTCAGGCCAGAACCACTACTCCCAGCCAGATTGTCTTGAATGTTTTTTTTTTGAAAAAAAAATTTTTTTGAAACGGTTTTTCTGTGTAGCTTTGGAGCCTGTCGTGGTCAGATTCTTGTTTTACTGATGAGATACTGCCATGCTAAAATTATTCAGAATTAGGGTTAGCATCCCTTTTTTACTCCTTAAAAAAAAATAGAATGTCCAGATGAAACTTAAGTATTTACCTCTTCTTGCCTATCAGTCTTTCTGTGCCCGGCAATAAAAGGTTTCTGGAGGGACAAGCTAGGTGGGATCAGTCCCCTAGCAGCTGCTTTCCTCTCAGCCTCGGTCCCTCTGCTCTTCTCTCTCACTGTGGATGACACCTCTGGCCTCCTCCACATGTGCGTGTGTGTACCCGTGCACACACACCAGACTTCAGAGCAAGGGTGAACTGTACGTCGTGGCAGCACCCCTCTAATCCAGCCTTAGGAAGGCGGAGGCGGGTGGATTGCTGAAGTCACTTTTAGGGTTAGCCAGTCATTCACAGTACAGTGTTTTAATTTCAAAAATCAGGACCCAGTATAAACTTCATTTCCTCAGCTGGGATGGCAGACACATGTCAGCATGCCTAACATTCATTTTCCTCTTTTCAGGGAGGGTGAGACAAGGTTTCTCTGTGTTGCTCTGGCTGTCTTGGAACTCTGTAGACCAGACTGCCCTTGAGCACAGATCTGCCTGCCTCTACTTCCTGTTCTGGGATTAGAGGTGTGAGCCCCATACCTGACTCATTCTATCCCTCTGTTTCTATAGCGCTTTGTTGTTGACCCCTCTGGTCTTTCTGCGTCACAGACTGTTTTGTCTCACTTAATTGAGTGTGGGTGATTGCTTGATGTCTGTGTGATTCTTGCTGTGAGCAGCAGTTGTGCCTCCCATGCATGCACGCTCTGTTGGCTATCTCCAGGTGTACTTAGGACCCAGAGTTCTGCTAGTAGGCATCAGCACACACATGCCAGCTTCCTCTGTTTGCTCTCTTGAGCCTCCGTAATTGTTCTGTTCCTTCTCATTACCCATGTCGTCTGTTGACTCTGCAGTGCTAATCAGTTCATATCTCCCTTCCGTCCCTTTTCCCTCATGCCTCTTTACCTGTGGGAACATAACTGCTCGAAATGTGGTTGCTAAATATAATGTTCAGATTTTTTTTTCATTATTTTTTTGAGACAGGGCTTTACATAGCCCAGACAGTCCTGAAATCATTGCTTATCAGAATGCCTCTAACTGGTACTCAGGCCTCCATTCCAAGTGCTAGGGTTATACTTCAGGTCTTTCAGCTCTTCTTAGGCCGTCACTCATAAAACAGTCGGGGGTGAGGCCAGTTGTGGACCTAAGAATTTATTTACTGGGGGAGTTTTAGATTTACTACAAGCTACGGAGTCATTAATGAACTACAGGGAAAAGTCAATTTTGAATGGGTTGATTTAACTTAATAATGCTGGAGATGGGAATTTGTTCATCTTT
>NC_022034.1:26050727-26052426 GCF_000317375.1 Microtus ochrogaster | reverse complement strand
TAAGCAAAGCAGCATCTCTCCTATTCCTAAAGGCTGCTGTTGAAGAAATCTGGCTGCAGAACCCCACGAATTGAGCTGGAGGAGATGGGACCGTCGCTCGACCTTGTTCTGAGGAGGACACACTTAGCGTCAGATGACCTTTATAAATTGTCTATGAAAATGCCCAAAGCTCTCAAGGTAAGCTACCTGTTTATTGCTGTATTCCTCTCCTGCCAGGAAGGATCTGTGGCCATTCTGTTAAAGAGATGGAAAAATGAATAAAGGAGATAAAAAGTTAGGCTCCGAGCTAGAAAAGGAGAAAAACCCTGTCCAGATATGAAGGTAGAAGAGCTGCAGAAGCCAGGGGGCTGGTGTGGCTGGCAGTTTTCTTGTAGCCAGGACCTCCATTTTCCACAGAGGCAGAGCAGTGTAGACATTGTGAAGACAGGTTGATAGCTGTCTTTCTAGAGCAGTATACTTGTTAAACGTGTATTGACTTGATGTCTAGTCTGGCCTTGAACTCGGGATTCTTCCTTCTCAGACCTTCAGTGCTGGATTGCAAGCATGGATTGGGACTGCCAAGCCCAACTTCGTTTTCATTTATTTCCCAAACAACTAGTGTGGCTAGAAGGATGGCTCCATCATACGCTCACACCCTGTGACTTCCTCTCTTGGCCTCCGTGGGCTCCTGCACACACACACACAAATAGCAGTAAAATAAACGGTAGACACCAGGTGGACAGCCTAACTGGAGAACACTAGTACAGATTGAACTGATAACTCAGTCTTCTGGGTACATGACAGATGACCTGACATTTTACCCAGATGGCAGTGACTGGCTTTGAGTGAGAACTTGCATTTTAAAGAAGTCCCATGGTCCCTAGAGAGGACAGTTGTGTAAAGCTGTGTCCTTTGTGTCATCTGGAGTCTTCACAATGGGAATGTTGTGTACTAGATTTTTACAAGTTATGTAGTAAATAAAAGGTCACTGAAAGATTACATATATACTTATATGTGTGTGTGTGTGTGTGTATGTATATGTGTGTATGTATATATATATTTCTTTTATTTTATAGCCAAAGAAGAGAAAGAATATCTCTCAGGATACTTTTGGTACAACTTTTGGAAGGATTCATATGCAGAAGCAAGACCTAAGCAAACTACAGACCAGGAAAATGAAGGGGTTGAAGAAGCGACCTGCAGAGATGGGGACAGACGACGAGGGGAAAAAATCAAAGAGAATTAAGAAAAATGATTGAAACCAACTGACAGTGACCACTTTCTTGTGGTTGTTTACTAAAGAGAACTGTTCGATTTGAGTCTGTTCAGTTTTTTTCATAGGAATTTGTTGTTTCTTTGTAGGTTTTTAGAGGCATAGTGGTAAGATGAGATCTCATATTGTAGCCCAGGCTAGCCTCAGTCTCCCAAGAGCGGCAATTACAGGCATGTACCACCATACCTAGCATATTGTATATTTCTGTAACATAACTTATTACTTAAATTTTTAAAAAATCTGAAATTGTATGTGTTTGGATCATTTTTATCCCAACTTTTCTATTTGTTTTTTATTTTTTAATGAATGTGTGTGCCCGTGCATGTATGTCACTGTGGGTATGGTGAGAAGACAGTGGATGTGTGTGCATGTATGTCACTGGGTATGGTGAGAAGACAGTGGATGAGTGTGTGTGCATGTATGTCACTGTGGGTATGGTGAGAAGAC
>NC_022034.1:26048600-26050073 GCF_000317375.1 Microtus ochrogaster | reverse complement strand
TTTCCTTTGGTTGTTTGAGAATGAGGGGCCACCACCCCTGTGGACAGTAACTTGGGTGACAGAAGTAGTGAGGTGAAGTCAGAGTGAGTGCATGGGCAGAGCTTTAAGGGGAGGAGACTTTCCGGAGAGGGTTTACACATTGAAGAGTGATGAGGCTTCTCCCAAACAGACAAGGAGGCTGAGGTGTTAGGGACTGGAAATCTCTGCTGGTGTAGTGGGGTATATTCTTAGGAAGCCACTGCCTTGTGTAAGATGCCAGTCCGTGGCCAGTTTGTCTCTGGAGACATCATGGTTCCGGGAAACTCAACCATCTTAGAAGGCCAGGCATGCAGTAGGGAATGGCACCAGACATTGCTGAGAGAGACAAGGGTTGGGAAAGACAGGTGCGCTTCTAGTAACGGCTTACAGATTGAGAGCCAAGCGCTTACCTGTGTCTCACATGCTGGGCAGAAGCTCTGGAAAGCAGAAGTGACCACTATTCGCATACCACTTCAGTCTGGATCCTGGGAGTGTGCACCGTACCCCAGCACACGACTACAACTTGATCTCTAGTTTTACTCTTACTGCCTTGCTAGAAATCTTACTACTTAGATTTGCCTGACCTGGATGTTATGCACAGCTTTGACTTCACTGCTAGGGAGACAGATGCCTTGAATTCGAGACCAGCTAGGGCTACAGTGAGACCCCATCTCAAAAGACAAGCTAGCTTTGTAGTTTAAAATACAAAAATACGATCACTGGTGCAGTCCTGCCCCGTGCTATTACTGTTTTTACCCGGGGCTTCAGATGCTGTGCTGGGCTTTCCTGTTGAGCTCCATTCCCAGCCTGCAAAAGAATTTAACCAGGTGGATCTGGGAAGGGTAGAGCTCAGAACTGGCGAGGTAAGGTACAAGGCCCTTGAGGATCCGGGTAGCCCTTGGAAGCTATAGGTGCCTGGAGAACCTGGGTATTTGTAGATAGAAGAGTAATCAGCCCCCTGGAGACCAGCCCCACCCTTCCTCCTAATACTGTGTACCAAAGAACAGCAAACTTAGGTTCCTCAAGTTAGTCCTTAGCTGAGGGGGTGTAATGTCCACAACGCCCACTGCCTTTAAAAGGATTTACCTATTTTGAGGTTCGCTTGCTGCTGGCTCCAGAGTACTGTTATCAGTGCCGCCACACCTGGGTGGTTTTGTTTTTAAAGATTTGTTTATTATTGTATATAGTCTTCGCTTGCATGTCACCTGCACACCAGGAGAGGGCATCAGATCCTATTATAAATGGTTGTGAGCCACCATGTGGTTGCTAGGAATTGAAGTCAGGACTTCTGGAGGAGCAGCCGGTGCTCTTAACCACTGAAACATCTCTCCAACCCCTGGAGTTTTTTTTTTTATTTATTTTTTTTATTGCTTGTATGTTTGTATGTGCACATGAGTATGGGTGTCTGTGGAGGCCAGAAGAGAATGTGTCAGCTCCCCTGGAGTTGTGTTTGTG
>NC_022034.1:26035508-26048101 GCF_000317375.1 Microtus ochrogaster | reverse complement strand
CTACCATACAGTTTGTGAATTGTGCAATGGACTGGAGATTGAAACACACAAAGAGGCAGAGACATGGGTCATCCTTGAAACAGGAATGCCCCCCCCCCCCTTATCGTGCACCAGAGCTGCTTATATAGAGATCCTTAACTGATAGCCATGCCCCAGCCAAACCCACCAGAAACCACTCCCCTGCCATCAGGAACTCCTGAGTCTCGTGCTCAGAGCAGCTGCAGGCTGTCTCAGAACAGAGGAAAACAAGTTGTTTACAAGAAATTCAGTATCTGGGGGTTCACAGCTCCCAATAAGAGACTAGTACTGAGCTCAGGTCCTCTGGAAGAGCCGGTTTTGCTCTAACCACTGAGTCACCTCTCCAGCCCATGAAGCAATCCTCAGCACCACGAAAGAAACCAATTGAGCATGGTAGGTTCCAGCAGTGAGCCCAGCATCGGAGAGGCAGTGTGTGTGTGCACATGCGTGCGTACGTGTGACACAGAGCGTGTTTCCAGCCTCATCTAGCAGTGCTCCAGCCCCATGCCTGCCTGTGCATGCGTCTGCGCATACTCAGCCGCAGGTCAGCAGTTCTGGTAAAGGAAATAAATACTGGAGTCTGTGTTGCCTTCTACGTACTTTCTCCTGTGAACCAGAGTTGGGGCCACGCCAAGGCTGAGATGTGTGCTTGACCTTGGGAGTCCCGTTGCATACCAAATACTAAAGGTAAACACGGAACAGGCTCCTGTGTAACTGCTGCAATCAAAGTCGTCTTTGACGGTTCACACACACCAGCTTGTGTTTATTTTCCCGATCCCTTATCTCAGGGTTTCTATTGCATGACCATGGCAACTCTTATGAAGGAAAGCATTTAATGGGCTGGTTTATGGTTTCAGAGGTCCATTATCAACATGGTGGGACATGGTGGCATACAGGCAGCCATGATGCTGGAGAAGGAGGTAAGATTCCTGCTTTGATTGAAGGTAACAGGAAGTAAACTGTGACACTGGTCACAGTTTGAGCATAGGAGACTTTAAAGCCATGCCTAATAGTGTTATTCTCTATTTTCTTTCAAACCACTACATCCTATATTCCCAACTTCCCCATGGTCAGTTACTTGACAACAATGGTGGAAGACAGAGTAGGGACATCTCTGTAGGTGCCAGCGGGCACCATCACTTCCACTGGCCTTCTAGAGGTGGTTTTAGCTTCTTGCATTTAGATGAGAGCAGAATTGTTTGCAGTTCCTATCAGACTTCATTTCTACCCATTTCTCATGTACCTCCACTGAAGGAGTGTTGAGTGTGTCCCCAATACTTCTCCTTTGGGGACACACCGAGCTAAACAGTCTTGAGGGCAGGAATGCTCTGGTGAGATAAAAGCTCCTCAAAGACAGAGGCACAGTGTGGCCCAGGGAATAAGTGGGTGTGGGGAGCAGTGGGCTGTACAGCGCAGGGAAAGGAGTGCAGGCAAGAGAGAAAACACTCTCATTCTCTGAGAGCAAAGTTAAGACAAACCAACCATGGGCAACACCAGCCATGGGCAATAATACCAGCTGACATGGTGTTGAAGCATTACAGTTAGTAGCCTTTCCAAGAAGGCTTGTGCTTTTAACCCCAGTATGTCTGGGAGGCTGAGCTTTGAGGATTGTCATGAGTTCAAGGCCAGCCTGAGCTACAGAACTGAGACCTTGTCTCAAAAACAGAGGAGGGATTTGGGGCGATGACACAGTCTGGAAAGTATCTAGTAAGCATAAGGACCTGGCTTCAGTATTCAAGACCCTCCAGAAAAACTAGTCATGGTGATGTACATATGTAATCCTAGTCATGACAGTGCATGTATGTAATCCTAGTCACGGCGGTGCACATGTGTAATTCTAGTCATGGCAGTGCACGTATGTAATCCTAGTCACGGTAGTGCATGTATGTAATCCTAGTCATGGCAGTGCACGTATGTAATCCTAGTCACGGTGGTGCACGTATGTAATCCTAGTCACGGTGGTGCACATATGTAATCCTAGTCATGCCAATGCATGTATGTAATTCTAGTTATGATAGTGCACATATGTAACCTAGTCACGGTGGTGCACGTATGTAGTCGTAGTCATGGTGGTGCACGTATGTAATCTGAGTCACGGAGGTGCACGTTTTGGTCCAGGTCACGGTGTTAACGTTTGTGGTCCTAGGGTAGGTCCTAGGAGCTCACCTACTTGCCAGCCTAGACTACACAGTGAGCCCCAGCCCCAATAGGAGATTCCATCTTAGAAACTGAGGTGGAAACCAGGTGCGGTGCATACGACTGTGCTCCTAGCACTTGGCAAACGAAAGCAGTCTGATCTCTTGAGTTTGAGGCCGACCTGGTCTGTATGGAAAGTTCCAGAATGACATAGTGAGACCCAGACTCAAAACAAAAACTAAGGTGAGGTGAGGCACTCCTGAGGAACAATACCTGGTGGACCTCTAACCACACACGCTCACATATATGCACATGAACATATACCCTAAACCCCGCGGCAACAACAAAACCGCACAGTGGACAGTAACGAAAGCTTTGTTTGGTGGTATATTGTCCAACAATGGGACACATCACAACAGTGTTCCCCAAGATGACATCATCTAGCCTTCAACTGAGCCCTTTGTTATGTATGTATGCTATGATATTTGCCCAAAAATTGCTTAACAAGTTTTAGAAAGTGTTCCGTTGTTAAGTAGCAGAGGACTGAAGGAGTAATATGGCAGACGTTTTGTTGTTTTGTCTAATCCCTTTGGTCAGGTGTGTGGATCTCTGAGTTAGAGGCCAGCCTGATCTACACAGAGAGTTCCAAGACAGCCAGGATACACGTAGAAACAATCACACACACACACACACACACACACACACACACACACACACACACACAATGTATTTTAGCCTAGTATTCAGGAGCCTGTGGGAGGATAGTCACTATCACTGTGAGTCCTGAGCCAACATGAGCTCCTCACCAGCTGGAGCCACAAATAGGCCTTTTTCTATGATAAACTGTAACATCTGTAGAGAAAGGAAAACTGGGAGAGGGGGGTTATGGGAAAGTTTGCTTAATGGCTATTGCATGCCAGTTAGGAGCCAGTAGATTTGGTGTATTAGCCCCACAGTGTGTGATCTAGATAATATACTGGGAGGAGGGATTGTCAATGTCTTCATTATAAAGAAATGGTAAATATTTGAGGAGATAATTGTATTTAGGCAGGTTTAAATATTATTATGTGTATGTATGTATATCACGGGCTGAAGATGGCTTTCAGGGGTTAAGAGCACTGACTTCTTTTCTAGAAGACCCAGGTTCTAAGCACCCACATGGCAGCTCACAGCCACCTGTAATGAGATCTGGTGCCCTCTTCTGGCCTGTAGGCATACATGCAGACAGAATACGGAGAATACTGTATATTCTGTATACATAATAAATAAATCTTAAAAAAAAGAAGACTAAATTATAACTGATTTTATAATCATTTATAATTATTAGGGCTGTAGCCCAGTTGGGTAGAGGACTTGTCTAGTGTTCATGAGTCCCTGGGTTCCATCCTAAACACTACAGAAACCAGCATGGTAACAAACACAGGTAGTAGAGGCAGGAGGATCAAAGAAGTTCAAAGGCATCTTCTGTTATATAGGGAGTTCAAGGCGTGCCTGGTGTACAAAATAAGGATTTGAAAAGAGAACAAAAAGAGGAAGAAGGTGAAAGGTCGTGCTGCCATGAGATACCTGTGGCCTCATTCTCCCATGATTCCCTTGGTGCCCCATTCTCCCATGATTCCCTCGGTGCTTGCCTGAATGCTTCAGGAGCTGTCATGTCAAAATACTGACAAAGTTGTCATGCTGTGGGATGTCAAGGCTTCTAAGTTCAAATGTATCTTTATTGGTTTCTTTTTCTTTTATTATTTTATTCTTATTTTACGTGCCTTGGTGTTTTGCCGGCATGTATTTCTGTGTGAATGCATCAGATCCCCTGGAACTAGAGTTACAGACTGTTGGGAGCTGCCATGTGAGTGCTGGAAACTGAACCTGGGCCCTCTGGAAGGGCAACTCTTACCCGTTGAGCCATCTCTCCAGCCCTTGATTTTTTTTTTCTTATTTTTTTGATTTCTTTTAATGTAAAATGTAGGCTCTTTAGGATTCTCAGCAAGATTCTTCGAAAGACGGCTGGGGATAGAGCTTTCTTTGGGATAAATTACTCTAAACAAATAGAGCTGAGAGCTGCCGAGCTGTGAGCGTACAGAAACCACTCACGTGGGTGTTAGAAAGAGCCAGTCCTGTTGGGGTGGGGGCGAGTTAGAGCTGCAGAGCAAAGAGCTGACTTACTGGAAGCAGCTGTTGCTGCTGCTGGTGAGCATGGGCCGCCTGCTCTAACTGGCTGCTGTCTTCCTGGGTGTTGTATTTCCATTGGCACATTTGCTTGAATTGAGGAACGCTCTAAGAAGGTCTCTGGTGAAGTTATTGCTTCATTTTCTGAAGGATGGCGGCAGGACGTCTTCACTCTTCAGGAACGTTGGCAGTGGGAGGATCTCTTTGGTTTCAGTACCAGAGGGAATCACAATGTTTTTGTATAATATTTGGTTTTTTAAAAAGTGTTAAAGTTAGTCTCAGAAACACCTTTATTAAGCTTTAACTCTCACAGCACACGGTTCATCCATTAAAAGTATATAATTTGGTGATATGTAGTATATTTACAGAATTGCATAACTTTTACCCTAATCAATTTTTTTAAAAAGCTATTAACTTCTTTTTAAGTAAAAAACATTATTTATTCTATGTGTATGGGCGTTTTGATTGGAGGCGCGTCTGGGCACCACAGTTGTGCAGTGGATTTGGAGGCCGGAAGAGGGCAAGGGATTCCCTTGAGCTGGTGTTAGAGATGGTTGTTAGAGTGGATGCTGAGACTCGAACCTGGGCCCTTGGGAAGAGCAGCAGTGCTCATGACTGCAGAGCCAACTCTCCAGCCTCCATAGTCAGTTCTATAACATTGTTATATCCATTACCCTCTTCTATGTTATAGTTTGAATGTCTCCCGAAAGCTTATGTTTGGAGACTTGGTCCCAAGCCTGTGAGAGGCTGAGTCTCTGTCGAAGTTAAATCATGGAGAGCATGTTGTTGAAGGTCTATTGAGACCTTGATCTTCCTTCTTTTTCTCTCCTGCGTTTCCTGGGCACCATGAAGTGAACAGGTTCCCTTTATCAGATGTTCCCACCATAACAAGCTGGTCCACCCAGGACCTCGAACGGAAACCTCACAATAAATTCTTCCTTCTCAGCGATTTATTGTCGGTGTTTCGTTGCAGCAACAGAAAGTTGACTGAGCTTATCTCTCATCTTCCGGTTTCTCTGAACTAGCCGCTCACTAATCTACCTTCTGTTTCTCAGGATTTCCCCTAATCTGAATATTTCATAGTCATAGACTATGTGGTAAAATGTCTGGTCAGCTGCCACTAGTTTCTTTGACTTAGTGTGTGTCCTGGTCAGTTTTTGACAAGACGCAGTTGTCTGGGAAGAGGATCTCAGCTGAGAAACTGCCTCCACCTGATTGTCTGCAGGCAGGTCCATGGGGCGTTTTATTAATTCATGACTGATGTGGGAGGGCCCGGCTACTGTGGGCGGTGCCACCCCTGGGGAGGTGGCTCTGGGTCGGATAAGAAAGGTAGCTAAACCCAGCGGGCAGCGTTCCCCCGTCGCCCCTCCTCCACGTCCTGCCTCCGGGTTCCTTCCCTGACCCCTCAGTGATGGAGGGCGACCTGAGGGTCGTAAGATGAAACGCGTCCTTTCCTACCCAAGCTGCTTTTGGTGGTGGTGTTTATCCCAGCAACAGAAACCGAACGAAAATAGTGATTTCAAGACGCTTCCGTTTTGAACCACGTCCTTGTTATCAGGGCTAACTAGGATCCCACAGCGTGGATTAGCTTCATTCTGTTGCCAGCTTCTAGGTTGTTTGCATCGTTTCCCACTGCAGAGGGTGCGCTTTGGTCATTCATATGCATGTCTTGTGTGAGTAGTTTTAATTCTTCTGGGAGTATACAAGGGAGTGGATGTCTGGGTCATAAGGCAAGTCTGTTTTTTACTTCTGCGCACCAGTGGAACAGTCTTCTACAGTGACAGCATTGGGTGAGATTCTCACAGCCATGGCTGAGGTTCTAACTTCTCCCCTTGCTATTAACCCTTTCTAGCAGGTGGAAGCTGCTCAGTGTGGTTTAGGTTTTCATTTCTCTGATGACTAGTGAGGTTAATTTCTATTTTGTGTTCTTGTTAACCATTTGTTTATCTTTCATGGAGAATGTTTCTTAACATACTTTCTTTTAAAAGGCAAAGTCTCCTGTAGTTTAGACTGGTCTTGAGCCGCCTATGTAGCCCAGGATGAACTTGGATTCTGCTTTTGTCTCCTGAGTGCGGAATACAGGTGTCCATCACCTCTACCTCCCCGGTTCACACTTGGCCGGCTCTGCTTTTGTTTCCTGAGCGCTGAGATCCAGGTGCCCACCATCTCTCCAGTTCACACCTTGTTGCAAGGAGAGGCAGTCCCTTGTCTGACCCGGCTGCCTGGCTAGCTTACACAGAAACTGTATTCATTAAAACACTGCTTGGCCCATTATCTCTAGTTTCTTATTAGCTAGTTCTTTTTTTTTTTTTTTTGGTTTTTCGAGACAGGGTTTCTCTGTGGTTTTGGAGCCTGTCCTGGAACTAGCTCTTGTAGACCAGGCTGGTCTCGAACTCACAGAGATCCGCCTGCCTCTGCCTCCCGAGTGCTGGGATTAAAGGCGTGCGCCACCACCGCCCGGCTTTATTAGCTAATTCTTACATTTTAATTTAACCCATTTCTATTAATCTGTGTATCGCCATGTGACTGTGGCTTACGGGCAAGATTCTAACCAGCATCCGTCTCAGGCGGAGGATCCATGGCGTCTCTCACTCTGCTTTCTTCCTCCCAGAATCCAGTTCTGTTTTTCCTGCCTACCTAAGTTCTGCCCTATCAAAAGGCCAAGGCAGTTTCTTTATTCATTAACCAATGAAAGCAACACATAAACAGAAGAACCTCCTATACCAGACTCGCTCTGCGTTTGTCTCCTGAGCACTGAGATACAGGTGCCCACCATCTCCCCAGTTCACACTTGGTGGACTCTGCCTTTGTTTCCTGCCTGCTGGGGATGCAGGCATTCACCACCTTCTGAGTTCACACTTGGTGAACTCCGCTTTTGTCTCCTGAGTGTGGGGATACAGGTGTTCACCACCTAGCCAGTTTACTTTGGAATTGCGTCTTTTTTTTCTTTTTACTTTTCTTTTACTTTTGAGGTTTGAGCCTTGGGCCAGGTCTTTGGCTGCAAAGGGGCACACACATGGATCTAGATAGATCTAGATAGAGCTTTGGTAACTGGTGTTTATTGGGATCTGGGCTTAACTTCTTTGGGCTTTCAAGAGTTTAACCAGCCTCAGCTGGTTTCAAGGCTTTGACATTATTTGGAGCATTTGTGGGTTTTTGTTGTTGATGACGACTTTCTGGGTTTTTTTGGGGGGGGGTTGTTTGTTCTTTTTAGATTTATTTATTCATTATGTATACAGTGTTCTGCCTGCATGTATGCCTTCACACCAGAAGAGGGTATCAGATCTCATTACAGATGGGTTGTGAGCCACCATGTGGTTGCTGGGAATTGAACTCAGGACCTCTGGAAGGGCAATCAGGGCTCTCAATCTCTGAGCCATCTCTCCAGCCCTTGTTTTTTTTTTTATGAGACAGGGTCTCATTTAGCTCAGACTGGCTTCAAACTCAACATATAGCTGAATAGCTGAGGCTGACTATGAACTCCTGATTCTCTGTTTCTCCTCCTTAAGTACTGGCAGGTGTCTACCACTATGTGGAAACAGATTCTCTCATTTTTAAAAGAAAATCTATTAACTCCTCAATTCTCCTTTTCCGAAGCTTGGTAACACTTCCATCTTTATGTATCAGACTTGAGCCACTCATTGGCTCTTCTTGTAAGATACAGTATTTGTGTGACTGGTTTATTTCACCTTAGTACAACATCCTCCAGGATCATCTGTGTTATACTATGTGTCAGAATTTCCTTCCTTTTTAGGGTCAAGTTCCATTGTATGCATGTAGTGATATTTTGTTTGTGTTTTAACAGATAAAGCTTGCCTGAGGATCAGAGTGCAGAGTTAAGCCACTAGAGGCCAGGCAGTAGTGGCACACTGATGTGGAATTCCCCTCTGTATGCTGTGAATACCATTGGCTGGTAAAGAAACTGTCTGGAGCCTATAGCAGAGCAGGGCAGAACAGAGCTAGGTGGGGAAAACTAAACTGAATGCTGGGAGAAGGAAGGGGGAGTCAGGGGAGAAGCCATGGAGCTGCCACCGGAGGCAGATAAGCTGGAACCTTGCTGGTGAACCACGAGCCTCGTGGTAAAATATAAAATAATAGAAATGGGCTAAATTAATATGTAAAAGCTAGCCAATAAGAAGTTAGAACTAATAGGACAAGTAGTGATTCAATTAATACAGTTTCTGTGTGGTTATTTCAGGAGTCTGGGTGGGTGGGGAACAAACAAGTGGCCTCCTACAACAGCACATAACATTAATCCCAGCACTAGGGAGGTGGAGACAGAAGGGATATGGCTGGGCGGAGAGAGGAGTGTAAGGTGGGAGGAGACAGGAGCTCAGTTGCAGTCGGAGGTGCAGTCCGAGGACAGTATCGCCCTTCAGTCTGAGCATTTTCTTCCACATCAGGGAACCCACACTGAGGAAAACCTTTCCAGTGTCTTCAGTGCCCCCCGGGCTTCAGCTTCAGTTCTGACTGAGCTATTACACCACTCTCTCCGCACTTGGGCGAAACCCTATGTGCGTAATGTCATTAAGTAGGGAAGCTTCCAGATTTGGCTTCTATCTCAGCATCTAAGTGTCCCTAGTGAATTCAAATCCTGGTAGAGATGAAGACTAAGTTAGCAGAGAATGGATTTGTACGGCAGTTATTCCCTGGAAGAAAACCTTGAGCGGGAAATAAAAACAGTAGCCTCTATTTGTAAACAAGCTCTTTCTGTTCCATTCAATTTTTAGCTAAGAATATAGCTAAAAAAAAAGCTATGACTAATAATAAATAACTTTTATGTCAGTAAGAAATCAGGAACTATAATGAAAGAAAACAACCTATTCACAGCAGCATCAAGAAAAGTTCTAAGAATAAAAGATGTTCTAGGAATAATTGTTTTAAGGGACACATACTGAGAAATTATAATTAGCCACTGAGGAACACTAAAGAAAAGTTAAGTAAAATAGGGCAAGAGAGCTAAATTTATTTATGTGTAAGTTATGGCAACAAGCATTCGTTACTTTTGTAAGGAGGAGCATAATAAAGATTTCTTTTAAAAAGAAAAATCAGAAACAAACAAACAAAAACCCAATTGGTGAGATATTTAGTCCACGAAGGCGCTTGCTGTGAAGACTGATAACCTGAGCTGGATCCCTGTGGTGGAAGGAGAGAACTGATTCCCAAACATTGTACACACACACACACACACACACACACACACACACACACTCACACACACTCACTCACACTCACTCACACCAATTGTAACTTTAGTAAATTTAATAAATATTAATAAAGTTAAAAACAAACAAAAACAAGCTAAATATGGTGGCGCACACCTTTAATCCCAGCACTCGGGTGGCAGAGGCAGGCGGATCTCTGTGAGTTTGTGGCCAGCCTGGTCTACAGAGTGAGTTCCAGGACAAGCTCCAAAGAAACACAGAAAAATCCTATCTTGTAAAGAGTGGGAACTGGGATTGGTATATAAAATGATAAAAGATGCACCTCTATGCCCAAATACTTATATTACTTTTTAAGGGCCTAATCATGTGGCAGCCAAAGGAGGCTGACCAAACTGGCAGTTGTGAATTTTGTTAACCAAGCAGATAGAGTTTCCCCAAAATAGAGAGGGCTGTTCTTCTTCCTGCTCTTGTCTTCTCTTGTCCTGGGTATATGTGTGTCCTCACTGCCTGTTAGAGAGGTTCCACTGTGTGCCCAACCAGAATGGGCAGGGTCAGTAGCTGCCGAGAGACTAGCATCATTGGGTGGTCCTCACATAGTGCACTGGTCTCCTCTGTATCCATGACAACTGCCTCCCAAGAATTTCCAACAAAACCTTCGGTGCTCACACATCCACGTAACGGAGTTCTGAGCTGTTTTCTGGGCTTGGCTCCTAGGGTTTTTGCTCTGGGTAACTCAATATCACTTTAATGCCCGCTCTCCTAGGGCTATTCTTAGCTTTGCAAAGTCAGTCCTTGTTCCTTCAAGTATACTGGTCAAATCTGAAAATAAGACCTTCTGTGCCAGGTTTTGGTAACATAATCACTGTTGTATCTTTCCCAAACTCCTATGAGCTATAGATAGTTCCCCAAATAATTTTTTTTTAAATGTACCTGTTTAGCCAGGATCCAGGGCTCCTTGTCATAGTCAGTGAAGTGAATTATTGGGACAAGCTTTTAATGTCCCATCTAGTTGCTAAAACTATAGGATAGTTTTAAATTTACCGAATCTTGCAGGCAGGATGGCAGACTGGAAGCTGTCTCCATGAGACCCATTGAAGCTAAACCAGAATAAGAAAGCAAAAAACTGGTGGTGGCACACACCCTTAGTCCCAGCCCTTGGAGGCAGAGGCAGGGGGATCTCTGTGAATGCGAGGCCAGCCTGGTCTACAGAGTGAGTTCCAGGTCAGCCAGGGCTACACAGAGAAACCCTGTCTCGAAAAACAAAACAGAGTAGAACAAACCTCCAAAAGAAAAGTGAAACTAGGCAGGGTGGAGAGAGAGATGGCTCATCTGCAGGAGTACTGGCCACTCTTCCAGAGTACCTGGACTCAATTCCCAGTATACAACTGTCTGGAATTCCAGTTCCCGGAGATCCAGTGCCCTCCCTCCTGGCCCCCAAGGGCACTGTACACATGTACACAGACTTACAAGCAGGCAAAACACCCATACACATAAAATAATAAAATAAAAATTAAAAGAAAAAGAAAGAGATGAGCTGGAGAGGTAGGTGATGGCTTGCTGTCCCCGTAGAGGACTTTGATTTGGTTGCTTAGCATCCACATGGTTGCTCACAACCACCTGTAACTCCAGTTCAGGGGTCTGACACTCTCTTCTGGCCTCCACAGGAACTGGGCACACTCATGGCTCACGTACATATATTCGGGAAAAACACTCATTCACTTGAAATAGAAATAAATAAATCTAAGAGAAAGAAAGAGCGGGTTTCAGAAATCCACGAAGGTATTAGGATACCTTGCCTAAATGGGCAAGGGGAGAAGACACTCAAAAAGGTAAACCAGGTGATCCTGGTGTGGTAGTTTGAATGTAATTGGCCCCCAGAAGCACTACTAGGAGGTGTGGCTTGGTTGGAGTAGGTGTGGCCTTAATTGGAGGAAGTATGTTTTGTGGGGGTGGGCTTTGAGTGCTCACACATGCTCAAGCCACGCCCAGTGTAACACCCAGGCCTTTCCCTGCGGTCTTCTGATTAAGATAAAACCAGCACCACGCCTGCCTGTAAACCGCTATGCCCCCTGACTGGATGATAATGAACTAAACCTCTGAACTGTAAGCCAGCCGCCTCAAACAAATATAGGAGTCCCCATGGTCATGGTGTCTCGTCACAGCAATAGAAAACCCTAAGACACCTGGTCAGAAGAGCCTAGCTGTCCTACCCTCATGACAAGTCCACAACCCTCCGAAGCCTCAAATCCAGCTGTAGATTTTGATGAACAATGACGCAGAGGCCCCGGATGGCAGAAGAGACTCATCCCGCATTGTCATTCTGGAAAATGTACCATCTTGAGAAACACTGCTTGAAACTGGGCTATCTTGTGGGCCTGAGAACAAAAACAAATAGAGCCAGAGACCCTGAATTTTTTGTGCCACCGCTAAATAGGCTTGAGACCGCCTAGGTGCAGTTGCTGAGAGCCGAGGGGGCGGGGGACACTGACCCCATGGAAAAGTGGGCGTGGCCGGAGGCTGAACTGCGGTGGAGCTCCAGGGAAAGGCATCCTTACCCTCAGTGACTGACAGCAGGCCTCATCGCCTGAGGCCAACCAGGAGTTTGGTTGTCCTGAGCTGGTTACCTTTGGAAGCAGCCATTGCCTTGAGAGGTCTGCCCGGCATCCCAGCCTCACCTTTCCAGCAGGGGTGGGGTGGGGTAAATACACAGGTTATCTGAAAGAAGGAAGACAGGTCCTCAGCCCTTACAGAACATCCCACAGTCACAACGTCATTGGGAGATACCCACAACAGTAGCCACCAGGGGGAGTGAACGTGAGCATATCAAGACGGTGAGAAAAACTTGCCCTGGCCATAGGAGTGCAAAGCTAAGTATGGTCAGTAGAGGCCTCTTGTACCCAAGAAGGGACAGCTCTGGTAGCCATGGACCGCCAGCCTAAACCCGAGAGAAGGCAAGAACTCTCAGGTCCAAATGACCTTTCCACTGAAGCGCATAAACGGTAGCCTCTCACTTTTGAGAACTCTGGAAAAAAGCCCTTTCAACACTTCATCATCATCTTCTTGTGTTCTCCACCTTTAAAGTCATTGCACTAGCCTGGTGGTGGCGGC
>NC_022034.1:26025466-26033508 GCF_000317375.1 Microtus ochrogaster | reverse complement strand
CATCATCATCATCATCATCATCATCATTATCATCATTATAATTATTATGTTTTTCAAGACAAGATTTCTTGGTGTAACCCTGACTTGCTCTGTAGACCAGGCTGGCCTCAAACCTTAATTTTGCTTGTAAGCTTGTGCATTATTGAGAAATATTTTTGTTTTATTTTTACAATATTTTCTGGAGGCTGGAGAGATGGCTTAGTGGTTAAGAACTTCTTTTTTTAACTCTTGCAGAGGACTGGGATTCAATTCCCAGCACTTACATGGCAGCTCACAATCATCTCTAACTCCAGTTCCAGGTGATCCAACCCTTTTTTCTGGCACCTTCAGGCACTGCATGCATGCGGTACACAGACATACATGCAGGCAAAGCATCCATATATATATATATATTTAAAAAGTTATGCTCTTTTTTTAACTGGAAGTAATTTTAACTTCCCAGTGCATTCTACATCAGCACTCTCATTTCCTGACTCATGCCCGTTGGTGATGAATGGACAGGAGTGTGGTCGTTTAAATGAAGATGCTCCCATAGGCTCATACGTTAACATTCTGACGCTCAGTTGCTGGAACTGTTTGGAGGTGTCACCCTGTTGGAGATGTGCCACTGGGCATGGTCTTTGAGGTTTCAGGAGATTCAAGCCATTTCTAATGTGTGTCTTTCTCCCCCTCCAGCTCACAGTGGGAGCTCTTCTCTAGGAGTTCCTACCTCCTTGCCTTTCTCTGCTACCATGAGCCTCTAACACCTCTGGAACTATAAGCCCACTTGAATGCCTTCTTTCTTAAGTTTCCTCGATCATGGTGTTTTGTCACGGCAATAGGAAGTGGCTGATGAAGTCTTTAGTCCACTTTGAGTGCATTTCCCTCTACGTATCTCTGGGGTTTCATGGCGTTGCTCTTATAACACTTGTTGGTTCCTCACTGGGAGGCACCCAAGAGCAGAGATTGCTCAATAAGAAGATTCCAAAATAAAGCAGGAGATTTCCACACTAACAGACGTACAGATTGCATCACAGAAACATGAGAAATATGAAAAGCAAGGCCAATGTGACTCCTCTGAAAGATTAACACCTCAATTGCTAAACTCCTAGATGAAGTGATAGATGAAGGCTTCAAAAGTTCATTAGTGATGATGATTGATGACATCAAAGAAGATTCAAATAAGCAAATGATTTCAGGCAATAACCTAGAGAGGAAAGACAGCACACAAAAGGAAGCCAATAAAATGGATGAGCAAATTAGTGATCTGAATGACCAACATGAAGAACATTTCAGAAAGGAAATGAAGTTTTTTTTAAATGGAAGATAGATTTTTTATATAATATATTCTGATTGTAGTTCACTCCTCCAACTCCTCCCAAATCTTCCCTTCCCCCATACCTTTCTTTCCTTACCTTTCTCTTTCTCATTAGAATATAAACAGGCATCTAAAATAATAATAAAAGATAAAAGCAAACCAGAATAATAGAAAATTAACAAACAGAAGAAAAAGAGCCAAAGAAAAATCACAAGAAATACATATAGACACAGAGACACATGTTTGTACACACAGAAATTCCATAAAAACACGAAATTGGAAATCATTACACACACACACACACACACACACACACACACATGCAAAAACCCTGTAAGGTAAAGAAAAAAACCCAGCTAAGCTGGGCCCAGTTGTGCATGTTTTTAATCCCAACCCTTGGGAGGCAGAGGTAGGCAGATCTCTGAATTGAGTTCATGTTGTGTTAGCTAGTTACTGCTGGGCATGGGGCTAACAAGAGTGGGTTGTGTACCCAGTGAGACTCAGCTGGAGGAAACTACTTTTCCTTTGTGAGCAGTTGTCAGTCAAAGAGAGCTTCTGGGTTAGGGATGGGGGCTTGTGTCCACGTCCAGTCTCAGGGGATCACCATCTGACTTGGACCTGTGCAGGCCCTGTGCATGTTGCTGCAGTCTCAGTGAGTTCATGTGTCTTCAGTTGTTCTGTTAAGAAGGCCTTGTTTCCTTGGTGTCCTTCATCCCCTCTGGCTCTTACAATCTTTCTGCCTTCTCTTCCTTGAGTCCTGAGGGAAGGGATTTGGTGGAGAAATCCCTTCTAGGACTGAGTGTTCTAAAGTCTCTCACTCTGCATATTTTTCACTGGTGGGTTTCTGTATTTATTCCCATCCTCTCCAGAAGGAAGCTTTTCTGATGATGGGTGAGCAAGACCCTGATCCATGAGTATACCAGAATGCCATCAGGAATCATTGTATTGCTACATCACTTTAGCAGAACAGTAGTATTTGGTTTTGCCCTAGGTCCCTGGCCTGTCTAGCCTCAGGTTCTTGGCTCTCTAAGCAGTGTCAAGCATGACATGCTCCATCTCATAGAGTGGGCCTTAAACCCAATCAAACAGAGGTTGGTTACTCCCATGAGCTTGTGCCACTGTTACACTAGTGCATCTTGCAGGCAGGTCACTGTTGTAGATCAAAGAGTTTATAGCTGAGTTGATATTTATCTTTCTCCTTTGGTAGCGTGCATAGTACCTTCCAGTACCACAGGGAGTAGTCAGTAGGGGTAGGGGCTCTAAGTAGGCACCAGCTCAACTTCTTCATGTGCAATGTGTTGTGTAAATGTTACCATCAACAATAGGGCCCTTACCATCAATTTGTAGAGAGCAACCAATAGTTTTGGCAATAGCCTGGGTTGTTGGGGGATTCCCATGGAGCCCCTTTGTCCAACAACTTGATTAGATGGAACCCATCTCTGGAACTGGAGTCTTCATTTGATGATGAGGGATGACCATCTGGGGATCTATCTCCACTGCTGTTTGTCAGTTCTATTTAGATCACCTTCATATATGTATATATTTTAGGAAGCTTTTACTGTATTAGGTTTCCATGCGACCCTTCAAATGGCTCTCGGTTTTAGCTGTCCCTCCTCATCTTCACTCCCCATTTTTCCTCCCTCTCCCCATTTTTCCTCCCTCTCTCCATTTGATCCTCTCATTCCAGTCTTACCCCCATTCCATAATTATTTATTCTATTAAGGAAATGAAGATTTTTGAAGAAGAAAAATAGAAATATTGGAAATGAATCAATGGACCAAGTATAAAACAACACAAGAAAAACAGCATCAATAGACATGACCAAACAGAAGAAAGACTATTAGGGACGGAGGACAAATCTGAGGACATAACATATGTAAACGTCAATAAGGAAAAAAAGTATGACCACTGAATCCGGGAATTCTGGGATAAGGCCAAGAGATGAGAATTGAGATTAAATTAAGGCATACAGAAATTATTCAATACAATTATAAAAGAGAATCCCTCAAACCTAAGGCAGGGGACATGGATATCAAAATCCAAGAGGCATTTGGAACCTCAAATAGATGTGATCAGAGAACTTCCCATGACACATTATAGCCCAGGTATCAAATATAAATCAAAGAAATAATGGTAAAAGTCTTAGCTATGATGACATTAAGCCAAGAGAAATAAAAAGAATAAAAACAAGAAGTCAAAGAATTCTCGTTTGCAGATTGATGTGGGATTCCTCTCTGTATGCTGTGAATACCATTGGTTAATAAAGAAGCTGTCTTAGGCCTGTGATAGGGTAGAGTAGAACTAGGGTAGGAAAAACTAAATTGAATGCTGGGAGAAGGGAGGTGGAGTCAGAGAGAAGCCATGGAGCTGCCGCCAGGGACAAATATGCTGAAACTTTGCCCATAGGCCACAAGCCTTGTGGTCAAATATAACATAACAGAGATGGGTTAATTCTAAATATAAGAGCTATCTAGCAATATGCTTAAGTAATTGGCCAAGCAGTGATTTAATTAATACAGTTTCCGTGTGGTTATTTTGGGAGTCAGGGTGGCCAGGAACGCACTAGCAGCCTCCTATGCTTAAGAAGACCCAGTGACTGACACAGGTTTGTAATCCAGCTACTGGGGAAGCTGAGGCAGGGGAATCACAAGTTCTAGGCTAGACAGCAGAGTGAATTCAAGGCCAGCCTTGATTTTTGAGTCCATATTTTATTTTTATTTTTATTTTTATTGGTTTTTCGAGACAGGGTTTCTCTGTGGTTTTGGAGCCTGTCCTGGAACTAGCTCTTGTAGCTGGTCTCAAACACAGAGATCCGCCTGCCTCTGCCTCCCGAGTGCTGGGATTAAAGGCGTGCGCCACCACCGCCCGGCTTGAGTCCATATTTTAAAACAAAACAACAACAATCCCTCCCCCAAACAGCCAAAAGTCTTTAGGGGTACAGCTCAGCGATAGGGTATGTGGTGGTTTGAATGAGAATATCCCCCAAAGTCTCGGGCATTTGAACACTTAGTCCCCTATAGGGGAGGTTGAGGTGATGCAGTCTGGCTGGGGAAATACGTCACTGGCTCTTTGAGAGTAAAGACCCTCTTCTATTTCAGGCTTGCTTTTTCTGATTCAGTCTTGTGGTTAAAGACGAGCTGTCAGCTTCCTGCTCCTGCCACCAGGCCTGCCTCTTGCTGCCATGTGTCACTGCCTTGATGACTTTCATTTTTTAAACTCATCTTTTTTACATCCTGACTATAGCCTCCCCCTTATCCTCCCCTCCCAAGTCCCTCCTATCCACTGTTGCCACCCCTCTAATCCCCTCCTTATCCATCTCCATCCATGATGGACTCTTACTCCTCTGGAACCGCAATCCCAAATAAACCCTTCTTTAAGTGTCCTTGGTCATGAGGTTTTATCACAATGGTTAGGTATTGTCCAAGTCTATATTGGTCAATTCCAATATGGAAAAAGAGCACATCTTAATAACTCCTTTCCTAGAAACAAGAAGAAGGATTCAAGATTAGAACACAGAAGCCAGTAGCCTTTCTAAACAATAATGAACATACTGAGAAAGAAATTGGGAGTTTGGGGGGGGGCATCCCATTTACAATAGCAACAACTGAAATCAAATGTATAGGAATTTACCCAACCAAAGATGTGAACTTCTTCTACAGGGAAAACTTCAAAGGACTGAAGTTTCTAGTGCTCTGGAAGAGGAGGCAGTGCTCTTAACTGTTGTGGAATATTATTTCAAGGTGTGTTACTTTTGCTTATGCTCTGGAACATTTGTTTAATGATGCAAAGATGTGTTTGATTAAATAAAATTCACCTGAGGGCAGAAGGTTGCGTCTTGCGACATCACCCAGCTGACAGGAAGTGGCAGGGAGGAGCCAGGTAAGAGGGGTTTTTAGGAACGGGAGGGGAGGAGCACAAGGGCTTCTGGAGAAATGTGAGATGGGGAGGACTCCCTGAGAAACCGAGTTCTGCCTCAACCTTTGGATCTTGAGTTCTTTAGGGGGACAGAGATTTAGATAAGTTCTCTTAGCTGTCGGTGCCTGAGGGAACAGAATTCCCTCTGGCCGTGGCTCTTACAGGTTCTCTTACAGCATAAGCGCTGCTGATGGAGGTGGAGCTGCAGTTGCTGGTTTGGAAAGCTGTGGCTTACAAGGCAGCCACAATTGAAAAAGAGGACACTACTTAACCATTGAGCTGTCTCTCTAGCCCAGTCACGTAAGTTTTTGACAAAAGTATCAAAAGTCTTTATTGAGAAAAAGAGTGAGTTCAACAAATTTGTATTAGTTGGGATTCTCTAGAGGAACAGAAAAGGGGGATGAGAAGGTGTGTGTGTAAGAATTTATTATACCAGAGAATGTGTGTGTAAGAATTTATTACATCAGCTTTAAAGCAATAACCAGCAGAATCATGGGAGAGCGCTGAGAACCTGACAGTTACTCAGTCCTTGAGGCTAAATGTTGTCCCACAATTGCTACACTGAGAGATGACGGCTGATAGTTGCTCCACTCACACGGCAGGCCATCTCAGGAGTCCAGATCTGGTGCTGGAACTTCAAGAGCTTCCTTGAAAGCTGCTGGTCTTGATTCCAAGATGAAAGCATGGAGATGCTGGTTGTGATAGCCCCGAAGGAATGAGCAGCAATAGGGTAGATCAGTTTGGCAGCAAAAGAGAAAGCCGGGCAAGCACAGGGCAGAATGGTCTTCCTTCTAGCAAACTCTTTATCAGGGCCACTCCCAGAAGGTGCTGCACACAAATCAGGGTGGGTCTCCCTACAGGTGTCAAAGCAATCAGAAAAAACTCTTCAGGTGAGGTTTCTTAAGTGATTCTAACTGTGGCTAGCTGACGTAAAAACCAAGCACAATAAAACGATTCTGGGGAAATCGGACCTCAGTCTGTAAAAGATCGAAACCAGTTCTGTAGTTCTTACCCTACAGGAAGGTCAAGTCAGACAGAGCAAAGACCTGAAACTCTAAAACCAACAGAGAAAAAAGACCAACAACTGAGACTTAGTCAAAGACTGAAAAAGACGCAAGTAGGGAATTATACCAAGAATTGATAAGTGGGATTATGTAAAACTAAAAAGTTTCTGTGCAGAAAAGGAAGTGATCAGCAAGGCGAAGAGACAGTATGCAGAATGGGAAGATACTGCCAACTGCTCATCATACAGATGGCAATATCTGAAATATGTTAAAAACTAGAATAATTAAATATAAAAGATAATTCAATCAACAACCGAGCTAAGGATAAGTCTCAAAAGAAGAAATACAAATGGCCAATGAATGTTTTAAAAAGTGTGCAGCATCCTTATCTACCAAGGAAATGCAAATAACAACTATTTTGAGATTCCATCTCACCCTAGTCAGACTGGTTGTCATTTAAAAAAAAAAACAAGCAAGGGGCTAGAGAGATGGCTCAGTGGTTAAGAGCATGTACTTGTAGCGTACATTCTAATTGTTCTTAATAAAAACCTAGAGTCAGATACAGGGATAAATGTTGAGAGATCAGAGAAACAGCAGCCAGTCACTAGTTCTTCTCCCGAATTCTCAGACCAAAGTGGGCAAGATCCTGTCTCTATAAATCCTCAGACTGTATCCTGAGCTCCTCTCTCCTCCCTCCTTATATTCCTCTCTCCACCCAGCCAGATCCCTTCCCGTCTCCACCTTCAGAGTGCTAGGATTAAAAGTGTGAACCATCACCATCTGATTCTCTTCTAGATTAGGTTAATCTTGTGTAGCTCAGAGTGGCCTTGAACTCACAGAGATCCATCTGCCTCTGCCTCCCAAGTCCTGGGACTGCCTGGCCTCTATGGCTAACTAGTGGCTTAGCTCTGCACTGTGATCTTTAGGCAAGCTTTATTTGTTAGATTACAAACAAAATATCATCACATGCTTTTCCAGAGGACCTGAATTTAATCCTATCACCCACATGAGGTGGTTCACAATCACCTGTAATTCCAGTTCCAATGCATCTGGTCTCTGTGGGCACCTGCACTCATGAGAACACATGAAAACACAGACATCCATACATATCCATAATTCAAAATAAATCTTCTTTCTAAAAGAAAATAAAGGATAACAAATGTTAGAATAAGAATATCCTTACTAATTTATACTTGTATACTTAGTATATGTAGTTATATACAAGTTAGACAAGTATGCTAGTATACTTAGAAAAAGAGAAATACTTAAACACAGCTGGTAAGAGAATACAGTGGTACAAACACTATAGAAATCAATATGGATGATCCTTGGAAAACTAAAAACAGAATTACCATATGGCCTATGTGTTACCAGGTTCTTGGGTACCACTTCGTTCATTCCGTGGGATGGACAAAGAAGAAATGACATTTGGGGAAAGGAGGTACCGTTGACAGACTGGGATCACTAGAGGCCTGAGGTAGGCAAGGTGAAATTGGAGGATCCCTGATAGTAACAGTTATAGGTCTGAGGCTGGATGCCAAAAATGGCAGTCACCCTAGAGTGTAAGTAAGGCCCTCGAGGGTCCCCGACACAGTAACAGTCACGGATGCAGAGGGCAGATGAGTGATCGCAGGAGTTACAGATGCAACTGGACCTGAGATGCACCAGTCCCGAGATCAAAAACAAAAGCTATAAACTTCATTAGAAGAAGGCCTAGAGCTAGAACTCTGCCTGGGGTCTTTAGCGACCCTCCATTGGTACCCTCCAAAAGCTATAAACTTCATTAGAAGAAGGCCTAGAGCTAGAACTCTGCCTGGGGTCTTTAG
>NC_022034.1:26021232-26025248 GCF_000317375.1 Microtus ochrogaster | reverse complement strand
GGGTTGGGGGTGGGAGAGGCTTCATCTATGTTAAGAAAGCTCTCTTCCACTGTCTGAGGCCCAAAGTCTAAAGTCATATGCCATTCTGTCGGCACTTACCCCTCTCCCATCTCCCCACCTCACCCATGCTGAAGATTTAACCTGGGGCTTTGCACACGCCAGGCAAGTGCTCTACAACCGAGTCACACCTCAACAAAAGCACTCATTCTTCGTTACCAGTAGTAGGGATATCTTTTTTTGGGGGGGGGATTATTAGTAGGACGCGTGTGCTGCAGAGCATGTGTGGGGGGTCAGAAGACAACTGTGGAACCTCCCCCATCTGGGCGTCTAACTCAGGCTGTCAGGATTGGTGACAAGTGCCTTCACCCACTGAGCCATCCCACCAGCCTCAGAACTGCTGCAGTATTTAGTTTTCAGGCAAGTGTCTTGTCTCAGCATCTGATCCATGCGCTCAGGCCCATTTAGCTTTACATACACAGTACCCAGCATGATGTCTGCCAGGCAAGGAACAAATAGTCCTTAAGACCGAGAGCCAGAGAACATGGCTCTTTGGGCTCCCCTCATGCGATACACACAAAACCTGGGCTTCCCACAATCTGGGGTTCAAGTGAGACCCCTGGCGGTCAGGACCATTGTGGGGGTTTAGATAAATGGGATCATTTTGTTTTCAGGGCTCTAGGCTGCTGTTCGCACTTCTCTTCATAGCTTTTTTTCCAAGATGTTTTTAAAATATCTTATTTTTAAATGTGTGTATAGGTATGTGGATGAGTACACACAAGGGCAGGTGGGCAGAGAGGGCAGTGGTGTTGGATTTCCTGGAGCTGGAGACACAGGCAGGTGGAAGGCAGTGAGCGCTCTTACACGCTGAGTCATCTCTCCAGCCCGTCCCAGGATCTTGGATTAGAACTCAGTGACAGAGCACTTGCTTAGTACAAGACCCTCAGGCTCAATGCTTAGTTCAGAAAAAAAGATGAAATATAGTTAAAATGCCGATATCAAATCTTAATTTTTTTTCTAACCCCCAAACCACTTTATCTACAGGAAAAGGGTGAATGAAACATTAGGATATCTTTTCAGCAATTAGATACTCTTTTGGCCAAAAAGGAAGTTCATAGTAAAGGAGGCATTCAGCACGTGCCTGGAAGTTCAACAACTCAGGAAGCAGGCGTGCAGCCTGGGCTACATATGGAAAAACTAGCTCCATTTACAGATATATAATTAGTTTATATACCACAGAAACTGAGTCAATTAGATTGGGGAAAGAAAACTCGCTGAGGAATTTTTAGTTCCTCTGACCCTCACTCACCAGCTGGAATCCCAGCATTTAGGGGCCAAAAGGCAGCTGTTCACAGAAAATTTCAGGCCATCCTTGGTGACATAAATTAGAGCCAGAGTCCATAAAGCACATTATGGTAGGTAAAGTGGTGGCCGGCTCTGGTGCCTGTAACCCCTACACTCTGGAAGCGGGAGGGAGAAGTGCCTGGAACTTCAGGACAGCCCTTCCTATATAAAAGACAAAATAAATAAAACCTCAGCCAAGACACAATCAAGCTGGCAGGTGAACAAACTCTAAAGCCTGAGTGAGCTGTTGAAATCTACAAACCAATACCAGGATGTGACCTGCGGTTCTTGAGGACATAGAAGCACCTATTCCCCACCTGTACAGATTCAGAAATGTCCTGACCCGCATCTGCAAGGCCACTCCTTCCTTGCTATACAGTTTTCTTGGCCTGGACCAAGGTGTCTTGGTTCAGGGGTGAGTGGGGTTGGGTGGAGTCAGGATGTAGGAGTCTATGAGTCCTCCAGTGTTTCCAGGTCCTCAAGGATTCATTGATGGAGCCCCTCAGCAGATGGGCATGAGGCTTCAGCTTCCTCTGGGCCTCAGGCTCTGTCATGGGAACTGGAGCTTCAGCTGCTGTGGTTGCAGCTTCAACAGCTGCGGGTTGACCTGGGTAGGCTGCGGCAGCTGGGTCTTGGCTAGCCAGCAGGTCCTCTTGGCCTCACAAGGCCTGATCACCATGGGAAGAAGCACCCAGGCTGGGGTCGAATTTGAGAATGGAGCCCACACAGTTTGGAGACTTGGAATCCCCATTGGAACAGGTTGACCCAGGAACCACTTTATCTCTGGCAGTTTCTCTGGAACATTCTGGGAGGTTTTCCTGATTGTAGTTAGCCCTTTAATTCTTGAACAAGATCTGGATCTCATTTTCCATCAAATGGATCCTTCGCACCAGCACCACCTGTTGCTCCAGGCTGCAGTACATGCACTGATCAAAATTGTCTTGCAGCAGGAGCTTTTGCTCCTTGGTGTACAAGGTGTATTGCTTTCAATGCTTCTTTGGAATTGCTGGGATGAACTTGCTGGCCACTCTCTAGGCACCAGAGGGCCTAGGGAACCCTGGCAACCAGAACTCATCCAGAAACATTAGGGCACCTGGATGGATTCGGGGACTTGGTTTCATTGACAGTCCTGGGGACACATGGGAACCTAGGAACCTTTCAGAACCTGGCTACTGTTGAAGACTTGATTGCACTGAAATTCCTAGGGGCTCTAGGGGACTTTGAGACTCTTGTAGACATAGATTCTGTGCAGGGTGTTGAGGCATTTGTAAACCTGCTAACATGGGTGTATATGAGGATATTTGGAAATTTGGATGCAGGGAGAGGAAGCTTGGGGAATTTAGGGGCCTAAGTTTCTTGGGTTGGCTGGATCTACTGGGAGACCTCCAGGTATTGGTGGACACAGAAGCATATTGGGATGTGATCCTACTGTAGTATCTTCCTGAACTGGAGAACCAGGAAACCAGTAGGTTGTTGCAGCTTGCCTGGACCCTCCATCTCTACGTATCTCCAACGGTACATTCAAAAACCTCTGATCAAACAACGAATCAGCTATTGTTATAGGACTACCAACTGTTAGTCACGGAGCTGGAGGTGCAAGACCACCAAACATGTCAAGGTGGTGAGAACCAGCAGCACCCCAGAGGTAACCATGTCCCACATTCAGAAAAGAGATCACAGAACAGATTTTTTTTTTTTTTTTTTTTTTTTTTTTTTTTTGGTTTTTCAAGACAGGGTTTCTCTGTGGCTTTGGAGCCTGTCCTGGAACTACAGAACAGATTTTTAAAAAATTTATTTAGTATGTATACAGTGCTCTGCCTGCATGTATACCTGAGGGGCTATGAGCCATCATGTGGTTACTGGGAATTGAACTCAGGACCTCTGGAAGAGCAGCCCGTGCTCTTAATCTCTGAGTCATCTCTCCAGCCCTACACAGAACAGACTTTAACAGAACTCTTTACTATCCCTTTATTTAAAGGTACTAACTCACAGCGACTGCCCTCAGTAATCAACCACCTGTGTCTCCTGGTGAATTGGGTAGAAGGAGGGTGTCCAGGTGATGCTATGGCGATGGGAAAGGATCGGGTGCTTTACGGTTTATGTAAAGATAAGAAAGCTTGATTGATGCTAAGGAAGCATGAGGTCAGACTTTAAAAGAATGAAACATGCTCCAGATTTCTCTCTCACTATGCTATTGTTACACTGAGTCTAAAAGTTTATAGGTTATTAATCTGGCAGCGAATCACCACTGTTAATTCTTCTTGTAAGCTCCAGGGAGTCCACTTGGACCCACCTCAGACAGCATCTTGCCAGGTTCAAGAGGCACTGAATGGCCCCACAGAGCCTGGACAGATAAGTGAAATAACCAGATATTCCTGGACTTGGCCAGCACCCCAGCTTTCTCAGGTCCCCCAAAGATTGTGATGCCCCCAGGTCAGCATGGAGCAGTCTCGAGAACACGGCATCCTCATGCCCATCTCATCTGCTACCCCTTTCTGACTCAACTTCTTATGTTAAGCAAAGGGAGGAATGTTAGTATTCAGGCATCTGTACTGGCCTGTTCTTTTGATCCTGACAGGGTATGTCCTCAGCTGCAGCTACTAAGAGCACCTCTGTGCACATTGCTTCTTTCCCTTTTAAAAGGTGGGGCTTGCCCACCTCCACTCTGTCTCTGT
>NC_022034.1:26019554-26020202 GCF_000317375.1 Microtus ochrogaster | reverse complement strand
GTGTGTACAACAAAGACCATGTCTTTGTAAATGCATATTAAAGATACATTGAATGTCTTTGGAATGACACCCAAGGGCCAGCAGACTAGAAAACATGCTTGAGACCTAGGGGTAAGGGATCAGACATGGCTTTCTTTCTTTTTTGAAACAAAGTCTTGCTATGTTGTCTAGATTGATCTTGAACGTCTGGGCTCAAGCAATTCTGCTCCAGCCTGTAGAGTATCTGGACTACAGGGGTGTCTCCCACACACTTTTCATTATATTTCTGGATATTTATTTATTTACCATTTACATGCTGTATCCTGCGCTAATAAGTTATGCCTTCTAAAAAGAAAAAACAGGATGCTTTATGAGCTGGGCTGCTAGTACAGGTCTGTTAGCCCAGCCACGTGGGGAAACTGAGATTCCAATGAAGGGGGCCTGGGCTATACAATGGGTTCAGGCCTAGTCCGGGTAACTTAGGGAGACCCTGCCTCAGGCAGAAGGTAGAGGGCCAGAGGGATGAGTTAACAGGTTAAGGCACTTGCCACCAAACTTGATGCCCTGAATTCAACCCCTGGAACCCACACAATGAAAGGAAAGAACCAGCTTCTGAGTTTCACTCTCCTGCCTCCACAAGGGCACTGTGGTGTGTCTCTGTGTGTGTGT
>NC_022034.1:26008936-26018587 GCF_000317375.1 Microtus ochrogaster | reverse complement strand
GAGTGCTGGGATTAAAGGCGTGCGCCACCATTGCCCGGCTATAAATAAAAAATATTTTTATTTGTGTAGCTTTTATACATCTGGATATCTGCCGGCTCATGTGCAGTGCCCACAGCAGTCAGAAGAGGGGATCAGATCCCCCAGAATGGGCATTAAAGATGATTTGAGCTGCCACGTGAGTGCTCAGAACTGAACTCTGGAAAAAACAGCCGGTGCTCTTAACTGCTGAGCCACCTCTCCAGCCCCCAGAAATGCAGAAAATGAGCTTGTGGTAGCTTGAATAAAAATGGCTTCTTTAGGCCCACAAGGAGTGACACTATTAGGAGGTGTGGCCTTGTTGGAGTAGGTGTGTCATGGGGGAGTGGGGGGATGCTTCGCTTTGAGGTCTCAGATGCTCAAGACAGACGCCCCAGTCTCTTCAGCTCCTCCTCCAGGACCAAGCCTGCCTGCAGGTCACCATACACTCCATCATCATGAGAATGGACTAAACCTCTGAACTGTAAGCCAGCCCCAATTACATGTTTTCTTTTCTAAGAATTGCCTTGGTCATGGTGTCTCTTCACAGCAATGGGAACCCTAAGACAGAACTCTTAAAGCAATACAGTGCCATCTTTACTGGATCACAGCAAGCGAACTGTCTAGAGGAAAGGAACCAGAGGAGAAGGTCTCTAGACTAGAAAGGCAGCAGTGCTGTGTGCGCAGGGTCCCACAAAGAAGGTCCAGAAAGGATTGCTGCTGCTTTCCGTGTTGCTCAACTTCACCACGGGTGTTTGCAATTCATGGGAGAGTTGGCTCTTCCCGGGGAGCCACGCCTCTTTAAGGACATCTCCATCCAGTCCGTGCCCACTTCTTGGCTCACCCATTCTTCTCAGCTCTTTCTTGTTGGCAGCTCTAAATGCCACACTCAACATACACTATCTGCTGGTGACTGTTTTATTTTTTCACCTGCGGGTGTGTCCCCACCTGTGCCAAATGTCCTTAGTTGGCCTCTACCGCCTGTTCTCCAGTCTCTGTCAGTAAGTATAGCTCAGGGCAGGGTACTTACAGAGTGTGGGTGAGTCCTGGGTCCCATCAAACAGAAACTGCCTTGTTGGTATCTGCTGGCAGGCACCCAGGGACATCAAACAGTCTGGAGCGAACGTAAGGTTTCCCTGCCAAACCCACTGTTCGCTTTGTACTCCGTGTCTCCAATGCCACCCACCTGGCCATCCCACCCGGGATCTCGGTGTCCACCCTCAGCTCCTCTCTCCCTCGGTCTGGTAGCTCTCCTCCTCGTGCCCTTACCAGTCTCCCAGCCTGCAGTCCTGCCTGTCACTTATAAATGAGGTCTGGTATAGCAGCTGCAGAAGTTAAGCAAGAACTGCCTCTCCACTTCCAGCAAGGCCTCATTCACATAACAGTTACCTTTCTGGGGTGGTAGGAAAGAGTTCCCAAAACCTATTCCCAACCTCTCTGCCCCTCCTACCACTGCTCAAATCACACCAGCCCGTTCCCCCCCCCTCCCTTCCTCCCTCCCTTCCTTCCTCCTCTTCACCTCTGCTTCCTCCTCCTCCTTTTTTTTTGAGACAGGGTCTTACCATGTAGCTTTGGCTGGCCTGGAACTTACCACATAGGCTGGCGTCAAACTCACAGAAATCCCCCTGCCTCTGCCTCCCAAGCCCTAGGATTACAGGTGTGCACCACCACACCCAGCAAGTAAGCCTGCAGTTTCTTAAGAATCCTTGAACAGAATATGCTCCTTACAGCTCCCCGCTTTTGGGTATCCGGTTTTTCATCCTCAACGACCTACTCATTTTCAGGGTCCCTGGACCCTCCCTTCATCCCCAGGCATTCTCTCCTGCCACCTCTTCTGTGAACTTTGCTGAGACTTCAGTTTTTAATCTTGGTCACTATCCAAGAGCAAGGGCTCTATCTTCCCCTTCTTTATACCCCCAGAACCCTCCCCTTGGACAATAGGCTGGTGGCCCGTACATCGACTGGTGAAGGAAAGATGTACTTAGAATTTATTATTATTGTGTGCATGCAGAGGACATGTATGTAGATGCGCATGTGTGGAGGGCAGAGGACAACTCTGTGGAGCTCTCCTCATCCACCTTGACACGGATTTTAGGGGCAGAACTCAGGTCACTAGGCTTTCGCAGTGAGCCCCTTACCACCGGGCCACCTGGCCATCCCTGAGATGCGCACTTCTGTACCCTTTCTGGGTTCTGCTGCCTTCAACAGAGTTCAGACCAGGGCCTCCTCAGCAAAGATAGCTCTCTTCACGCCATCTTCCCTGTGTCTTCCTCCCCCCCCCCCCTTTTTTCCTCTCAGTTGGCAGACCTGTGCTGTGTGGGCGATGGTATGCATGATAAAAATATCTAAGCCTTTGATTTGATTCTGTTCTTAATTTTCATTCTGGTCTTTGTAGAGTTTAATAAATAAGCATGCATTGTCTCCCTTCGTTGGGCTGCCATTAGAGTAAGAGGATTCTGTTACAGCTCAGAATCGCCTGAATAAACAAGGGAGGCAGAACGTCAAAACTGTGCAGGAAGAACACGCCTCTCAGGAGCTTGGAAGAGACTTGCCTGCCCTGATCTTCTGGCTTTGATCTTCAAGGCTCCATTAAACATGGTAGTGACTTGAACAAGCTTTTGTGTCTGTGCCAAGGATGTAGGCCAAAAGGTCATACAAAGAAAGAATAATAACAACAACAATAACAACTACACGTTGCTGTCCGAGTCAGATAACCCATCTGGAGATGGTTCTCAGCATAGACAGTAGGCAGGACGAACCAGGGCCGGGATCCAGAGACAGGTGAATACTAACTACCACCTGGGCAAACTGGGGACAGTAGGGATGGGAGCCAGCACCTGGAACCAGGAGCACAGGTGCATCGGGGGAGTTGTTGGGTTGAGATGCCCAGATTCTTTCTTCCTTGGTTGTGGTACTTGGGATTGAAGCAGCTTTGCACATGCACACTCTACAACTAAACATACCCCGGTCCCAGAGATCCTCCTTCTGTGCACCTCCCATCTTCCCAGCACACTCATGGCCACAGGATAGGTTCCTTCCTTTGAGCCTCCTTCCTCTACTGGTTCACTGTCTGCTGCCGATTCAAAGATAAGCCTCGAACTAGGGGCAGAGAGGACGGTTCAGTGCATAAAGTACTTGCTGTGTAGCATGAGGAACTAAGTTCAGATCCCTAGCACCCATCTAGAAAGTTGGGCGCTGTGGCATGTGTCTGTAACTCAGTGCTGGGGAGCAGAGATAGTTAGATCCCTGGGGCTTGTTGATCAAGTCAGCATAGGACACATACAAACAGAGACACAGACACACAGACGCAGACACACACACAGAGTCAGATTATAAGATTACATAGTAGACCTCTGGTTTAATATACCTGGGTTGGAAAATGAAAAAAAAAAATGGAAGCAATACTTTTGAACGCGTGCGCGTGTGTTGGTTTGAATAGGAATGGCCCCCATGGGCATAGGTAATTGAATGCTTGGTTAGCCTTGCAGGAGGTAATGTGTCATGGGGGTGGGCTTTGGGGTTTCAGAAGCCCAAGCCAGGTCCAGTGGGGGGCTCGCTCTTCCTTCTGCCTTCAGATCTGCCTCTCTGCTCCTTCTCCAGCACAATGTCTGCCTTCATGCTACAATGCTCCCCACTATGATGACAATGGACTAAACCTCTGAACCTGTAAGCCAGCTCCAATTAAATGCTTTTTTTTTTTTTAAAAAAAAAAAATAAAAGTAGCATGTCATGGTGTCTCTTCACAACAACAGGACACTGACTAAGACACCATGGTAGCTTTTTAACTAGCCAGACCATACTGACATCCAAAGACTCTCGAAACTTCATCTTTAACCACTTTCACTTCCTCTACCAACGCTGTGCTGTGGCTCCCTGCTGGCCCCTTTCCTGAAAAGACACCAGGGCTTCAAAACGTTTCTGACTGAATCCTCTTCTTGTGGACAATGACAACCGTGCCCTTCCCAGAACCAGGCAGCCAGGAGGCACATGACCTCTCCTTCAGTGGCTCTGCAGCCTTCTCTCCCATTTCCCTTTAGACAGGGACTCACAGAGCTCCGCCTGCTGCTGCCTCCTGCGTGTTCGGGTCAGGGTGGTGTCACCACACCTGACTCGTCTTTGCTGCATATGTACCCAGCCCTCCCCTGCGAGCCCAGGACACAATCAGCTGCCGAGTCCCCCGAGTCCCAGGATCTTGCCGACGACATGGGAGCACATAAGGAAACTACTCTGGCAGCCCTCAACCTCAACCCTTCAACTGCTGCCTCCTTCCTGTCTGTTTGCTTCTTAGGGTGGCTGACCACAAACCGAGGGGCCTGAAACAGAAGCAATTTACTCTTTCACAGTTCTGGATCTAGAAGTTCCAAACCGAGATGTCAGCTAGTGGGACCCTGAGGAAGGCTCTTTCTTATTCAGTGTCTTCCTAGGGGTCGGGGGCCTCAGGCCATCCTCCATGTTCTTGGTTTTAGATGCTTTGATCTAGTGTCTTAAAAAAAAAAGCAATAAATGTACATCTACTTTTAATGGAGATGAAAAGGCGCTACATGTTCACCATGGGATGTTAAATATCTACCTCGATCTTCACATCGTCTCCTCTCCGTTCTGTGTCCGTATGATTTTTTTCCCAACATAATGTTTTTATTGATTATTTGGGAGTTGTAATTTTGTTTTTGCAAAGTCAAATTTTTATTTCCTTCAATTTTCCATACTATTTCCAAACTTTCATTACAATAAGAATTCACTAAATAGATAATATATTCTAGAAGAATTTTACTTGGCACATACGAGAAGAGAGGAGTTTCCTTTTTTTACTTCAATTATCTAATATCAGTGAATATATTCTCAGTGGGCATTTACCTTGTGCTTTATCTATGTTGTTAGATTTTTGTTTTGTTTTGTTTTTTTACTATTATTTAAGGACAAGAAGCAACTTGAATTCTCGTGAGATGCAGCTTCGCGTCTAAGCAGGAGAGAATCCTCCTCGTTATCGAACATCCACAGATCCTCTGGGAGAACACAGAAGAGCTGCGTCATCAGAGAGAAGGCTACGGTGACTCTAGTCCCCTGGGAAACTGTTATTTTTTAAAATATTTAACATAATTCCTTTATTGAATCCTTGGGAGTTTTACAACATGCTTGCCTCCCAGTCCCTCCATATCCTCCCCACCCCCTAGCAGCCCCCTTCCAACAAAAATAAAAAGAAATCAAACCAAACGAACCAAAACCAAAGAAATAAAAACAAAAAACAACAGAAACTTCTTTGCTGCTCCATCTTTTACACCTCTCAGTATCCTGGTGGCACTGGGAGCCTCGGGGTGTCACACAGTAGACCCTTTGGTCCAATCAGCTTTACTAGCAAATGTTGTTGCAGTGAGCCACTGGTCTGGTTCAAGGCCTCTGGTTTCTGGGACACCCTCATTTCTGGATCCTCACTGTAACACCCCTCTGCTGCCATGGAGATGTTGTTACTGTTCCACAGGACCAGTCCCTTCATGAGCTCCAGCAGGTCCTAGATGGGCTAGATGTTAGGGTGGGCCAACTCCAGGCCTGGCTATGGGCCTAGGTGATAGCTGAGCTGGTCAGTCCAGGCACTGGGACCACCCCCCTTAGGGGGGGGGTGGAGTCAGCTTCCCTATGCCCATGCCACCAGGGTCAGCTCTCCCGTCTGTGGTGAGGGGTGGAGCCGTTTCTTCCAAGTGTGATGGAGGGCCAGGGCGAAGGGCTGGCCTCCCGAGGTGACACAGGCCAAGACGTGCACACAGACCCCAGCTGCAGCAGGACCATGGATCTAGACATGATCCTCGGCAGCAGCCTGGGCCCAGCACCACTCTGGTGCCAGGTGGCAAAAAGGCCTCCCAGGTCAGCCTATTCCTCACCGTCTTCCCTTCTTCTGTTCCTCCTCTTTCTACAGCACGTGACCTGCTCTCTCTGCTTCTCTTTCTCTCCTGTTTCTCGGCCACAAGCCTGCTCATCGTCATGGGACCCACCTGGCAGTGGATGTCTTCCTGCCAGCCTGGGTCTTGAGGACCCAGGCTGGCCTTTTCAATTATTTGGGAGTTTTACATAAGGCACCCAGTCTTCTCAGGTCAACCCTGCCTCCCTTACGATCTCCCCCAAAGAAAAGAAGAGGAAAATAAAAAAATACCAAGTCCAATTTGTGCTGTCCATTTACTCACCAGAGCATGGTCAAATTCCCTACAGTAGCTAATCCCTTAAAGAAAACTGAGTCCTCCCCCTTCCCCGCCCCCACCCCCTGCAAGAAGTCATCAGCTGTGCAGAGCTACACTTCAGAATCCCTAGCAGAATTTTTAAGAGTTCTTCTCAATAGCTTCCTGTTGTCTGAGTTTTTTGTTCTTCCCAGTTCCTGCAGTCATTAAATCCCAAAGAAATCACACAGAAGTCTGCATTAGTTATAAACTGATTGGCCTAGTAGCTCAGACTTCTTATTAACTCTTATATTAGCCCATTATTCATGGCTATGTTAGTCACGTGTCTCGGTACCTTATTCAGTGAGGCAGTCACATCTTGCTTCTTCTGTGGCTGGGTCGCGACTGCAGAATGGGACTTCCTTCTTCCCAGAATTCTCCTGTTCTCATTGCCCAGCCTCTACTTCCTGCCTGGCTACTGGCCAATCAGCATTTTATTAAAATACAATTGACAGGGTACAAACCATTGTCCCACGGCAGCTTTCCATACAGAGTATTTCTTTTGAGGGAGGTTGGGGTGGAGTCAGGGAGGGAAGTTGTCCCAGAAGCCTTTGATGTCTCTTAGTCTCAGCTCTGAGTCTGAAGTCACCAGCACCACTGCAAAAGAAGCTTCCTTGCCCTTTGCAGTCAGCAGTAGCATGGATCATGGACTTCCACAAGGTTTCTGGCGACAGCATGGACCATGGCCATCAACAAGTGCCTCGGCTACAACGTAGGCCTTGACATTTACATAGCCTTCAGTGGTAACACAGACCATGGGATCCACACGGCCTCTGACTGCAGCATGGATCATGGGCACCATTATGGCTCTCGGTGCCAGCGCAGGTCATGGAGATCAGCATGGCTTCCTGTGGGAGCATAGCGCACAGCACATCTGTGTGTTTTTATAAGGAGAGCAGTCACCTTAATCCAGTATTAATCAGAGATTCACTAAATACACCTGCAAATGCCTTATTTCCAAAGGAGGTCATGTCTTGGGGTTCTAAGTGGATATGAGCTTTTGGGGGACACTCTTCATGCCAGCAAAGTATTTCTCTACTGTGGCTGTTGGAGATTGTCTGCCTGGAAAGGTCTGGAATCGCCGAAGAGACAAGGCATGTCTGTGGGAGGTTATTTGGATTAGGTTAATGGAGGTGCGGATACTCACCCTAAATGTGGGATCCTGGGCTGTGTAAAAAAGCAAAAAAGCAAGTTAAGTACCGGTATTCATTGTTCTCTGCTTCTGAACTGTGGACACAGCGTGGCCAGCTGCCTCCTATTCCTCTGTTGTGCCTTCTCTTCCATGATGAAGACTGTATCCCCTAGACAAGCCATAATAAACCATTCCTTCCCGGGCTGTGGAGATGGTTCAGTAGATAAAGTGTTTACCATGCAAAAGTGAGGGTCGAGTTTGAACCCTCAGAATCCATGTCCATTTGGGTGCAACAGTACATATCTATAATCCAGTAACCCTATGGCAAGACTGGAGGTGGGCCAGCTTGCTAGTGTTTGCCTGGTAAACCACAGGAAAGGAGATCCTGTCTCAAGCGAAGTAGAAGGCAAGAACCAGCACCCACACTATGGCCTACGTGTGCCAGCTTGCTTTCTCTCTCTCTCTCTCTCAGAAACCAAAACGTTCCCCTCCTTAAATAGCTTTCTTCAGATATTTTTGTCAAAGCATCGAGACAAGTAAGTAATCGCAATCTCACTCCTACGCTTTCTTTCCTCTTGGGGACAACCCCCTCTTCACTTCAAGCTGTCACCAGTGATGCTGTTCACCGAAAGCAGCAGCAGCAGCAGCAGCAGCAGCAGCAGCAGCAGCAGCAGCAGCAGCGGAGGCAGTGACCCAGGGAGACTGAAGAACGTTTCTTTGTTACCAAGGTTCTCTCAAGGCCGTGGTAGTCCACTTCAAACATCCAGTGGCCCTGAGGGAAATAGGCACCTTAGCAGGGCCCAGTGGAATGCATGTGGCCCAGAACCAACTGACTTTATAGTCTTCACACAAACTAGATATTACTAGAATGTTGGGGATGTATGAGGTCAGTAGCTCTGCCCTCTTTCTACTACAAATCCAGCTTAGAAGATAACAGTAAATGCCAAGTAAGATAGGAGCCTTAGGAGAAAAAAAACAAGACAAAACAGAATTGGGATTGAAGAGAGAGGAAGGAGGAACTGTATCCCACTGAAGGGCCTGGATTGCTTCCTGAAGAAAGTGGCTACTGCATGGGGAATAGAAGGAGATTGAGGACCACAGAAAAAGTTCTCACTAAGTAGCCCAAGCAAGTTTCAAACTCGAGATCTCCCCAGTTCTGCCTCCAGAATGCTGATATTACAGGTACCCTCCCCACGACTCAGTTTAACTGCTGAGAGGTGACATCAGCTAGAAAGAAATGGGGTCACAGCAGGGCTACAGGGTAAGCAAGCAGTCATGTAGGCAAAGGGGACACACAGAGAAACTCGAGGGAGCAAGCGGCCACAAGGGTTGTGGGTAGGCTGGCTTTGTGGCTAGAGAAAGTTGAGGCTGGCTACAAACAGCAGCCCCTGAGTCAGATCCCTGAAGCTTCAGCACTCAGTTTTCTCGTGAAGTAGGGAGTCCATTCCTGAGATTGAGGAGGTGGGTCAGCAAAGCTCAGATCAAGCGTTAACCTGCGCAAGCATCTCTGATTTACAGCTGTGGTTGGCAACGGATTTTTGTTGTGGTCCTCATCCTCGTGGGAGTGTAGTTTCCGTTAGCTAGTGACGGAGGCAGCAGGCAACAGGAGCCACTATGTCCACCTAGGAAAAGAAGCTGCAGAGAGAGCAACCAGAGTGGAGAACGGGAGTGAAGATTGATAGGAAAATCCGCGGTCAGCCGAGGGCTGGCAGAAGCCTACACAGGCTCCTATTTCAAACGCTTGGTTCCCAGCTAATGGTACTGGGGAAAGGGGACCGGAAGCAGCTCGTCCAGTGGTACCTGTTGTCTCCTTGTTTCTTCTCCGACTTGATATTTGCTTAGATATAAAATCACATATGAACACGTAGGTTTCGCTTCATGTGTAGTTTATGGGGCCATAGCTTTCCAGTTCACACCCATCCCTTTACCTCCTATAACCCTCTTGTGCACCTACAGGTCTCCTTTCTCATTCTCTGGGCTACTGATTATTGATCACGGTATTAGCTGCTTTTCTGGTGCTGTGATAAAATGCCCCAACCGAAGCAAACTTACAGAAGAAAGAGCTTGTTTGGGCTTACAATTCTCAAGGGCAGAGTACATCATGGTGGAGGCAGGCAGCAAGCAGCAGGCGTGGGCGCTGGAGAAAACAGAGCCGAGAGCTCACAGTCTTTACTATAAGCCTGAAGCAGAGAAAACAGACTGGAAGAAGAGAAGCTTTCATTCTCAAATCCTCCCTCCAGAAACACGCTGTCTCCACCTCCACCGCACCTCCTGAACTTCCCCAAGCAGTGCCACTAACTG
>NC_022034.1:26001200-26006141 GCF_000317375.1 Microtus ochrogaster | reverse complement strand
TCTAGCTTGACTGAGGACAGGGTTAGGCTGTGGTGTTTGCATGTCTCTCCTGCTGGAAGCATGTTCTGATCAAAGGTGTTCCCATCTGCAGCTGTCTGTAGGCAGCTGTCTGCCAAACACAGAGGCCATTGGTACAGGTCCTCCCCACGCTGCTCCCCATGGAGAGCCTGGCCGGAATACTGTCTGAGAGATGCAACACTGTGTATACAATACGCTTGGAAGATCAATGAAGTCTGATGTCAAAAGATGAGTAAATGGGACCCGAGAGAGATGACTCAGCAGCTAAGAGCACTGGCTGTTCTCGCAGAGGACCAAGGCTTGGTTCCCAGCACCCACATGGCAGCGCATAACCTCTGTAACTCCAACTCCAGGGAATCCGATTCCCTCTTCTGGCCTTCTTGGACACTAAGCACACACATGGTACACACACATATATGCAGGCAAAACACTCATACATGTAAAATAAAAAAAAAAGGAAAGATAATTTTGGTAACTTTCACAAAAAACATTTTCATCATGACTGGAATTGTAGCTCAGTGCTACATCAGTAGCCCAGTAAGGTTCTGTGTTCAAGTCTCAGCATCACACACACACACACACACACACACACAGACTCACACATATACAGATATGCACACACACACGTACACACACAGACACACATACTGGCACAAATACATACACACATATACACATACACATATACAGATACACAGACATACACAGAGACACATACACAGGCACACACAGCACATATGGACACACACAGACATATACACACAGACACATACATCACTACAGACATATACACTCAGACATGTATACATATAGACCCATGGACACACTCACACACACAGACACATGCACTCAGACACACATATATAGATTCAGGCACACATGTACACATACAGACACACACACATACAGACACACTCTCACACACACAGACACATACACTCAGACACACATATATAGACTCAGACACACACACAGACACTCAGATAACACACATAGACACAGACACACAGACACACACACATATAGATACACATACAGACAAAGACACACATACACAGACACACAGATACAGATACACACACATGTAGAAACGCACATATACAGAGACACAGACACATAGGGAGACACATTTCTGTGAAGGTTTAATGTGACAATTTAGGTAAAGCCTGAACAGTTTTTGTTAAAAATGAGTGGACTTGGTGAGTGAGCACAGGTCGGACTGGAGGCTTTTGTTTTAGGGGCCTCTTGTTTGTCTACAGTGGTCTTTCAAAGTGACTCTTGGAAGGGTTAAGATTGGGATGGTCTAGAAGGGATTTATAATTTTATTAGGAATAAAGTTTGAAAATAAATATGGGGGTTGAGTGTCTACTCCATCAGCACAGCGCAAGCTCAGTAAGCCTGAAAGCTGGGTTCAGCTCAGCACCGCTCACCTGCAGAAGCCGATCTGTCTGTGGGGGCTAGTAGAAAGCCTTGAAGTACTTTTAGCAGTCATGGTTCATTTCCTGATTCTGCCTGCCAGGCTCCCCTAAGCCCCAAAAGAACATCAGAAACCTTGTGGTTCCCCCAGCTGTTTTCTCGGCTTCTTGCCTTCTTGGTTTTGAATCTAAAAGGAAAACTTACTTCAATAACATTTTAATCACATTTAAAATTTTTGTCTAACAGTAGTGCTAGGAATGATAAACTCTACATCGTGGTCCACTGGCCAAACTCCTCATAAGGACTTGTTTGGTTTTAAATAGTGCAGAGAAGGGCTGAGACATGGTGTCGCCTCACACAGAGCTCGCTTTTGCCCAACCAATCTCAGCTGAAGAGCGGAGGTCACTGGGGACTCCTGGGGGAAGGTGGAGTGTTGCTTCTGGCCGCCATCAGTGTTGCTTTATGCAGGAAAAAGGAGTGAGTAGCAAAGCTTTTCAGGCAAAAAAGTTACAGAGAAACACAGATATTTGACAATCGGCCGGGCGGTGGTGGCGCACACCTTTAATCCCAGCACTCGGGAGTCAGAGGTAGGTGTATCTCTGTGAGTTTGAGGCCAGCCTGATCTACAAGAGCTAGCTCCAGGACAGGCACCAAAAGCTACAGAAAAACCTTGTCTTGGAAAAAAACAAAAAGACATTTGACAATCTTAGTGAAAACTCAAAACAACACAGTTGGGAGGCATTCTAAATTCACTCATTCATTCTCTGAGGCACCTACTAATCCACTCGCCAGATGTGCACTGAGCAGGGAGACAGCGTGAGGATGAGTTGTTGGCCTTGAACAGCTGCTCGTACACGGCCAAGCGAGTCAGCGCTGGTGAAAGGGTCTTGTCAATGGCACAAGGCCACAAGCTGTTGTTTGCCTACACTTAATGCAGGTCAGCATGGAGCAAAATGAAGGCGTGAGGAAGGGGAGGGGATAGGGAGCTGTGAGACCTGGAGACTGGAAACTGCAGCGAGGGGAACTGGTCAGACTGCGAAACACCAACTGGGAATTCCTGATTCGTCCTGAGAACTTTATGTTCTAAAACCTTGCTTTTTTTCCCCTAAGCACGTGAGCTTGGATGATCTACCCCAACCCTCTGGCTAAAGGGCAGCCAATCGTGCTGTTGTTGCCCATGGTGTGGGATCCATTCTCAAGTTGAAGAAAGAAGCTGGAGTTGAAGCAATTCGTTATTACTCAATTGTAAATCCCTCCGTATCTCAAAGAAGAAACCAGATAAAGCTCGTTGAACAAACACTTTGTTTTCTGTGTAGGGATGTGGTCACCTCGAATGGGATTCACTGGTTAAATTATAACCTTACGCTTGTGCTTACGTGAGCCACTCTTGCCCTGCTGACCTTCAGGCAGCTACAATGACGATCTCGTGTCCAATTTGGAAATGAATCAGGTTGTCAAGTTTTGAAGGTTGTTTGGAGAGGCCTTTAGAAAACGTGCCAGGCTAACTCCGTCACATTTTCAAAATCAAGAAGTGGCTATTAGTGAATGTCTTAGTTAGGGTTTCTATTGCTGGGAGGAAGCACCATGACCAAAAGTCTCCTGACCTCCACAGTCCAGCCATGGCGTGCACAGACAGTAATAGGTAGAAGAAAAAGCCTACTAAGTAGTTGGGGATTTAGCTCAGAAGTAGAGCTATTTAGTAAGTATAAGGCCTTGGGTTCGGTCTCCACGAAATGCCAAGTTCATCCTCAAAGGCAGTTAGGGCAGGAACCTGGAGGCAGGAGCTGATACAGAGACCGTGGAGGGGCACTGCTTACTGGCTTGATTCTCATGGCTTGCTTTGTCCATTTTATAGCCCCCAGGATTGCTAGCCAAGGGTATCCCCACCTCTAATGGACTGGGGATCCCATCAATCACAGATTAAGAAAATACCTACAGGTTTGCCTGTCTCCTGTCCAATCTTAGGGAGGCATTTTCTTGGTTCCTTCCTCACAAATGACTCCAGCCTGCATCAAGTTGACATAAAAGCTAACCAGGACAGTGAATATATAAATAATAATTTTCAAAGGCTGTTTGACTATCAAATCCCCAATCATTTCCAATTTGAGTCAGGTCAGAGAAGAAATCTTCAACTGAAATATGGCCAGAAACCACATTGCAAAGAAACTCAACAGTTGGCTCCAGTTTCCAAGAGTGAATCAGGAAGAAGTCAAACTCAGCCTTGCAAATTTTACCCCTGGGACCAGTAAGGTGGGTCAGTGAGCAACGGTGCTTGCAGCCAAGCCCTGGTGACTTGAGTTTGAGCCCTGCAACTCATGTGGTAGAAAGAGAGAACTTACTCCCTAAAGTTGTCTCCTGACCTCCACAGTCCAGCCATGGTGAGCACACACAGTAATAGGTAGAAGAAAAAGCCTACTAAGTAGTTGGGGATTTAGCTCAGAAGTAGAGCTATTTAGTAAGTATAAGGCCTTGGGTTCCGTCTCCACGAAATGCCAGCACTGTTTTATGACTGTAATTGTTAATCAAAACTGTCAGGTGGTGCCAGGCAGTGGCGGCACACACCTTTAATCCCAGCACTCGGGAGGCAGAGGCAGGCAGATCTCTGTGAGTTTGAGACCAGCCTGGTCTACAGAGCAAGTTCCAGGACAGACCCCAAAGCTACAGAGAAACCCTGTCTCAAAAAACCAACCCACCAACCAACCAACCAACCAACCAACCAACCAACCAACCAATCAACCAACCAACCAAACAAACAAAAACTAAAAACAAAACAAAAAAACCTTCCCAAACCCCAAAAAACTGTCAGGTGGAAAGATATATAGAAATTAATAGCAGCTTTCCCACAGAGAGATTTCTTTGAGGACAAAATAATTATATGTAGGTTATGGATCTATTTTGCAGTGATGTATTTCTATATATCTTATATAACATTAATAAGTAAAAGTTCACTATGGAAGAATTGGAAGGCATAAAATAAACAAAAGGGTGACAACACTCAGCCACAGGCCCATCCTTACAAAGGTGAGAGATATTAAAGTAGGACCACAGCTAAGGGAGAGAATGCTAGCTCAGCACCTGTAGGACCCTAGGTCCAATTCCTAATGTGTGTCCACACACACACACACACGCGCACGCGCATGCACACACGCACGCACACACATGCACGCACGCACGCACACACATGCGTGTGCAGGAAGGGAGAATGGGAGAGAAGGAAGAGGAATTATACTGTTTATAAAAGAAAAAGTAGAAACTGGGCTCAAATTTTCTTGTAGTTGTTTGTTTTACTCTTTTTACTCTTTTGGCTTTTTTTGTAGGTGTGGGGAGTGGCCATCCAGCCCCCACATAAATATACACACACTCATAAATACTTGGCTTTAGCTTGGTTTGTTTCTAGTCGACTTTCCTTTTTCCTGCCTAGCTATTGACCGTTCAGCTCTTTATCAGGCCATCAGGTGTTATAGACAGACCGAGTAACACAGTATCAGGCCATCAGGTGTTGTTATA
>NC_022034.1:25999326-26000786 GCF_000317375.1 Microtus ochrogaster | reverse complement strand
GACAGGCCAAGTAACACAGTATCAGGCCATCAGGTGTTATAGACGACAGGCCAAGTAACACAGCTTCACAGAGCTAAACAAATGCATCATAAAAGAACGCAACACATCTTTGCATCGTTGAAACAAATGTTCAGCAGCATAAGCAAATGTAACATATCTTAAAATAACATTCTTCAACATTTCCTGCTCTCATTTTTCTGTCCTGGAAGAAATGGCATCTGCAGAGAAGTGGAGCTGAAGTTGACAGACTCACAAGCTGGGCAAACAAAGGACTGTGGGCTGAGCGGACGGCTACCGGAGTTGGATGCGAGGCACATACTTTTACTCCCCGCACTCAGGAGGCAGAGGAAGGAGAATCTGTCAGAGACTCAGGCTGGGCTGAGGTACAAAGTGAATTCCAGGCCAGTCAGTGCTGTACAGGGAGAGCCTGTCTAAAAAAACAAAACAAAACAAAACAAAACAAAACAAAACAAAACAAAAATCAAGGAAAGAAAGGTTTAGTGCATTGTGATGCCGCAAAGACTGGGGACCTGGGTTCTATCTCCAACACTCAGACAGTAAAAGGGGAGAACTGGCTCCTGAACATTGTCCTTTGTGTGCAGTGGCATGTGTGTGTCCCTCCCACAAATAAATAAATAAATAAATGAACAACAAAGGGAAAATGAGGAGGTAATCCTACCCCACCTCCTATGGGCCAAAACTATTTTGATGGTGGATGAAGGGAAAGTTTCAGGGTCTTAAAGAGTTTCTGGAGTATTTGGAGGCGGCTGATTTTCAGGCTTTGTAAAGTCAAGAGGCCAAAACAGGTATAATTTGGCTGTGGCATGAGCCAGAACTGGATGCAGGTGCTGGCTGTGGCTTTCTCGTGTGAATTGCTGGATGCCTTCATGGTTCTCGCCTGTGGTGCAGATGGCCAGGAAACCACATCCTGCGAAGTTGGCTGCTATGATAAAGTAGCAGTTACTTCCTCTGTGTTGCTCATCCTCCACAAGCTCCCAACCACCGTGCTGGCAGGCTGCGTCCCTGTAGCTCCCTCGCTCTGAAGGGCTCAGGTGAAATGAACTTCGTGTGAGATGCCTTCAGAGGGTGAGGGCATTCGGAATCTTCTGCAACAGGTTTCTGTTTTGTAAAAAAATCAAAATCAAAAATTTCAATCCTTTGTGATATTTGTTTTAAGGGAATAACCTTCAGTGTCTAAGATTCAGACCTAAGCAAATCTGAGGATCTTCATCCATGGTGACCCTGACCCTAATAAACAAGATCACATGAAAATAACTTCTACATGCCTAGCACTGGCTGGCTCCGCTAGACAAGTTCTACATAGATAAGTCCGTTAGTAGGATTATTGCTAACCAGTGCAAAACATGCTGCCTAAGAACATCAACATGGGAGACCTTTGTGAGCTATGAGCCTAATGCAATGCAGGCTTTTTTTTTTTTTTGAACAGTGAATAGGAAAAA
>NC_022034.1:25995628-25997496 GCF_000317375.1 Microtus ochrogaster | reverse complement strand
AAATAAATAAATAAATAAATGAACAACAAAGGGAAAATGAGGAGGTAATCCTACCCCACCTCCTATGGGCCAAAACTATTTTGATGGTGGATGAAGGGAAAGTTTCAGGGTCTTAAAGAGTTTCTGGAGTATTTGGAGGCGGCTGATTTTCAGGCTTTGTAAAGTCAAGAGGCCAAAACAGGTATAATTTGGCTGTGGCATGAGCCAGAACTGGATGCAGGTGCTGGCTGTGGCTTTCTCGTGTGAATTGCTGGATGCCTTCATGGTTCTCGCCTGTGGTGCAGATGGCCAGGAAACCACATCCTGCGAAGTTGGCTGCTATGATAAAGTAGCAGTTACTTCCTCTGTGTTGCTCATCCTCCACAAGCTCCCAACCACCGTGCTGGCAGGCTGCGTCCCTGTAGCTCCCTCGCTCTGAAGGGCTCAGGTGAAATGAACTTCGTGTGAGATGCCTTCAGAGGGTGAGGGCATTCGGAATCTTCTGCAACAGGTTTCTGTTTTGTAAAAAAATCAAAATCAAAAATTTCAATCCTTTGTGATATTTGTTTTAAGGGAATAACCTTCAGTGTCTAAGATTCAGACCTAAGCAAATCTGAGGATCTTCATCCATGGTGACCCTGACCCTAATAAACAAGATCACATGAAAATAACTTCTACATGCCTAGCACTGGCTGGCTCCGCTAGACAAGTTCTACATAGATAAGTCCGTTAGTAGGATTATTGCTAACCAGTGCAAAACATGCTGCCTAAGAACATCAACATGGGAGACCTTTGTGAGCTATGAGCCTAATGCAATGCAGGCTTTTTTTTTTTTTTGAACAGTGAATAGGAAAAAAAATATCTTGGCCAAGCGCATGGATACCAACAGTGGGGAGGATCTGAACAAAATCAGCACTTTCTGGTTTTGTTTTTCAGTTTTCTTCATTGAGCATCTCTGAATTCTGAATATTGAACAACTTAAGTACTGCTTTTTGTTTGTTTGTTTGTTTGTTTTGGGGGGTGAAGAAGGTGTATTTCATCACACAACTGTAGGTCACAATGCACCATTGAGGAAGGTCAGGCAGGAACTCAAGGGAGGAACTTGGAGGCAGGAATCAATGAGGGTCACTGCTTGCTGGCTTACGCTCTGGCTGGCTCACAGATTTCATGTTTAGCTAATTTTCTTATACAGCCCAAAGACCACCTGCCTGGGAACAGTGCTATCCACAGTGGGCCAGGCTGTCCTGTATTTACTAACAGTGGAGACCTTCCCTCACAGACATGTCCTGATAAAGATGATCATGCAACTGAGACACCTCTCAGGTGATTCTAGACTGTGCCAAGTTGACGGGTCTCTCTCTCTCTCTCTTTTTTTTTTTAAAGTTTCCCTCCCTTTTATTGAAAATAGATTCTTCTCTCACATAATGTACCCTGATGATTACAGTCACCCCTCTGTCTACTCCTCCCAGTTCCTCTCCACCTCCTCTTCCATCTGGATACACTCCTTTCAGTCTCTCTCTGGACAGGAATGGAAGCTGTATCTGAGCTGAACAAGACAAACAGAAGGAAAAGAGCCCAAGAGAAGGCACGAGAGTCAGAGACCCACTCACTCGCACCCTGGAATCCCATGAAAACATCAAACTGGAAGCCATAATACATATGCAGAGGACCTGGTGCAGACCTGTGCATACGTGTGCATGCTGCCTTGGTCTCTAAAAGTTCGTATGTGCATCAGTCATACCGATTTAGAGGACCTTGTTCTCTTGGTGTCCTCCATCCCCTCTGGCTCTTACACTCTTTCTGCCTCTTCTTCCACTGGGTTCCCTGAGCCCTGCCTGAGTGGAGGGATTTGATGGAGACATCAAATTTAGGGTTGAGTGTTTCAATGT